>NW_027675387.1:2362500-2500000 GCF_965601325.2 Salmo salar
GCTGGTGTAGTCTATAGCTGAGCTGGTTAAACTGTAGTAGGGTCCACATAGATACTAGTCATGCTGGTGTAGTCTATAGCTGAGCTGGTTAAACTGTAGTAGGGTCCACATAGATACTAGTCATGCTGGTGTAGTCTATAGCTGAGCTGGTTAAACTGTGGTAGGGTCCACATAGATACTAGTCATGCTGGTGTAGTCTATAGCTGACTGGTTAAACTGTAGTAGGGTCCACATAGATACTAGTCATGCTGGTGTAGTCTATAGCTGAGCTGGTTAAACTGTAGTAGGGTCCACATAGATACTAGTCATGCTGGTGTAGTCTATAGCTGAGCTGGTTAAACTGTAGTAGTAGGGTCCACATAGATACTAGTCATGCTGGTGTAGTCTATAGCTGAGCTGGTTAAACTGTAGTAGGGTCCACATAGATACTAGTCATGCTGGTGTAGTCTATAGCTGAGCTGGTTAAACTGTAGTAGGGTCCACATAGATACTAGTCACGCTGGTGTAGTCTATAGCTGAGCTGGTTAAACTGTAGTAGGGTCCACATAGATACTAGTCACGCTGGTGTAGTCTATAGCTGAGCTGGTTAAACTGTAGTAGGGTCCACATAGATACTAGTCACGCTGGTGTAGTCTATAGCTGAGCTGGTTAAACTGTAGTAGGGTCCACATAGATACTAGTCATGCTGGTGTAGTCTATAGCTGAGCTGGTTAAACTGTAGTAGGGTCCACATAGATACTAGTCATGCTGGTGTAGTCTATAGCTGAGCTGGTTAAACTGTAGTAGGGTCCACATAGATACTAGTCATGCTGGTGTAGTCTATAGCTGAGCTGGTTAAACTGTAGTAGGGTCCACATAGATACTAGTCACGCTGGTGTAGTCTATAGCTGAGCTGGTTAAACTGTAGTAGGGTCCACATAGATACTAGTCATGCTGGTGTCGTCTATAGCTGAGCTGGTTAAACTGTAGTAGGGTCCACATAGATACTAGTCACGCTGGTGTAGTCTATAGCTGAGCTGGTTAAACTGTAGTAGGGTCCACATAGATACTAGTCACGCTGGTGTAGTCTATAGCTGAGCTGGTTAAACTGTAGTAGGGTCCACATAGATACTAGTCACGCTGGTGTAGTCTATAGCTGAGCTGGTTAAACTGTAGTAGGGTCCACATAGATACTAGTCACGCTGGTGTAGTCTATAGCTGAGCTGGTTAAACTGTAGTAGGGTCCACATAGATACTAGTCATGCTGGTGTAGTCTATAGCTGAGCTGGTTAAACTGTAGTAGGGTCCACATAGATACTAGTCATGCTGGTGTAGTCTATAGCTGAGCTGGTTAAACTGTAGTAGGGTCCACATAGATACTAGTCATGCTGGTGTAGTCTATAGCTGAGCTGGTTAAACTGTAGTAGGGTCCACATAGATACTAGTCACGCTGGTGTAGTCTATAGCTGAGCTGGTTAAACTGTAGTAGGGTCCACATAGATACTAGTCACGCTGGTGTAGTCTATAGCTGAGCTGGTTAAACTGTAGTAGGGTCCACATAGATACTAGTCACGCTGGTGTAGTCTATAGCTGAGCTGGTTAAACTGTAGTAGGGTCCACATAGATACTAGTCACGCTGGTGTAGTCTATAGCTGAGCTGGTTAAACTGTAGTAGGGTCCACATAGATACTAGTCATGCTGGTGTAGTCTATAGCTGAGCTGGTTAAACTGTAGTAGGGTCCACATAGATACTAGTCATGCTGGTGTAGTCTATAGCTGAGCTGGTTAAACTGTAGTAGGGTCCACATAGATACTAGTCATGCTGGTGTAGTCTATAGCTGAGCTGGTTAAACTGTAGTAGGGTCCACATAGATACTAGTCATGCTGGTGTAGTCTATAGCTGAGCTGGTTAAACTGTAGTAGGGTCCACATAGATACTAGTCATGCTGGTGTAGTCTATAGCTGAGCTGGTTAAACTGTAGTAGGGTCCACATAGATACTAGTCATGCTGGTGTAATCTATAGCTGAGCTGGTTAAACTGTAGTTGGGTCCACATAGATACTAGTCATGCTGGTGTAGTCTATAGCTGAGCTGGTTAAACTGTAGTAGGGTCCACATAGATACTAGTCATGCTGGTGTAGTCTATAGCTGAGCTGGTTAAACTGTAGTAGGGTCCACATAGATACTAGTCATGCTGGTGTAGTCTATAGCTGAGCTGGTTAAACTGTTGTCATTCAGAACCATTGATATGTTTTCTCAGTTGGTTCTCTGTCTCTATGCAATTCTCCTCAGTATCATTGATCAGCTCGGCCCTAATTGATGTTTCTCTGTCACCTGGAGCTGCATGGAAAATGGTCCAGGAACAAAAGGACAATTCAGGACTAGTCAGCCCACTACAAGCTGGTATCACTTACTTTCTACTAAACTATATGGACTGGTTTCCCAGACACAGATTAATCCTAGTCCTGGACTAAAAAGCGTGTTCAATGTGTCATCTTTCATCCTCCCATACTGCTCAGTCCAGCAACATTAAACCTGTCCAGCAGGTGGTGCTATTGACCAAACAATAAAAGCAGCCGATATCTGGACTTGCCACTCAGTATATCAGTAATGTTCAGAATAGTACTTTAATATCATTGGAGATTGATGGTCTTTTTAATCCACTATCCAGAGTCAGGAACAGATGAAGTTAGGTCTGCTACTGTTCAGTGATTAAATATGATTTATGGTGATGGGAAATAAAAAAAATCCAACACTAAACTTCATCTAGTAATAGTTTTCCTTTGTTATTTATTCCAAGGTGAGTCTTTAACTTGTAAATGGATTGTGTGGAGGTGAGCTAGTGGTGTGGCTGATAGAATAGAATGAAAAGAGAGGAAGAGGAAGAGGGGAGGAGTGAAGGGCTGTTCAAGAAACCAGATGAGGAAGAGAAAGATATTCAGGGGAATTACTGTCTCTGTTCCAAATGGTTCCCTATTCCCTACGTAGTGCACTACGGTGCTTCTGACCAGGTCTAAAGTAGTGTTCTACGTAGGGAATAGGGTGTAGATTTATTAGAATATCATGCTTTAGTGTTTGTCACAAAACAATATTAGATCTCCACCCACCCACACATTGTTATGTTGTCAGGTTGTTCCTCTGTGTTCCTGATTGAAAATCCATTAACAATGAATCACAAACTAATGATATTCCAGTTGTGTTTAGACATCTTCATGTCTGACGTCCCCCAGTTCTGTTCAGACCCGTTGAACTGGGTCACATTGTAAATTGTACAATGTGTACAAGGGTACATATTAAGTTGTACTCTTGGCTGTAGTAGATGCCCTCTACTGTTTCCGTGTTGTCGATGTTGGTGCTTATGGGAAGTGATGGCGGGACCCTCCGGGACTCTGCCTTTGGCCAGGCACTTCAGGATGGCACCCTGGAGATTCCACCACCTGCATCACTCCCTGGGGCTGAAGACCTGGGACCTGTTCCTCACGTCGTCGTCGGCGACGAGGCCTTCCCTTTAAGACCCAACCTCATGAGGCCCTACGCTGGACGCCAGCTGCCATTGCCAAAGCCTGTAAGGATCTTTAACAAACGACTGTCCAGGGCAAGGTTAGTTGTTGAATGCGCCTTTGGGATTCTGGCAGCCCGGTGGAGAATGTATCGGAGAGTGCTTGGTCTCAGCCCCTCAAATGTCGATGCCTGTGTGAAGGCCACGTGTTCTCCACAACTACCTGCGGAGGTCATTCCAGGAGCCGCTCCGGATGGAGATGGGCACGCCAAATGGTCACCTACCTGATGTCACCAGGGCAGGTGCCAACAACGCCCCCAGACAGGCACTCCAGGTGAGGGAGAAGCTGACCACCTACTTCTCATCGCCAGCAGGTGAAGTCCCATGGCAGTTTGCCGTGGAGGGAAACAGCTCTTTGAAGAGCCCAATAACACAAAGGTTATTTTAAGAACCATCCACCGTTGTCCATAAAATATCATTTTTTCCCCCAGATGACTTTATGTATCATTGTCTCTCTTCATTTGGAAGCTATATTTAAGTGACATTTGGGAGTAAAGACCACACCTTAAAACCCCTTCCCTCTCTCATTAACGTCAGTATTATACACACCTGGCATGGTACATCAGGTGAGCAGGACCACACCTTAACCCCTTCCCTCTCTCATTAACGTCAGTATTATACACACCTGGCATGGTACATCAGGTGAGCAGGACCACACCTTAACCCCTTCCCTCTCTCATTAACGTCAGTATTATACACACCTGGCATGGTACATCAGGTGAGCAGGACCACACCTTAACCCCTTCCCTCTCTCATTAACGTCAGTATTATACACACCTGGCATGGTACATCAGGTGAGCAGGACCACACCTTAACCCCTTCCCTCTCTCATTAACGTCAGTATTATACACACCTGGCATGGTACATCAGGTGAGCAGGACCACACCTTAACCCCTTCCCTCTCTCATTAACGTCAGTATTATACACACCTGGCATGGTACATCAGGTGAGCAGGACCACACCTTAAAACCCCTTCCCTCTCTCATTAACGTCAGTATTATACACACCTGGCATGGTACATCAGGTGAGCAGGACCACACCTTAACCCTTCCCTCTCTCATTAACGTCAGTATTATACACACCTGGCATGGTACATCAGGTGAGCAGGAGCACACCTTAACCCCTTCCCTCTCTCATTAACGTCAGTATTATACACACCTGGCATGGTACATCAGGTGAGCAGGACCACACCTTAAAACCCCTTCCCTCTCTCATTAACGTCAGTATTATACACACCTGGCATGGTACATCAGGTGAGCAGGACCACACCTTAACCCTTCCCTCTCTCATTAACGTCAGTATTATACACACCTGGCATGGTACATCAGGTGAGCAGGACCACACCTTAACCCCTTCCCTCTCTCATTAACGTCAGTATTATACACACCTGGCATGGTACATCAGGTGAGCAGGACCACACCTTAACCCCTTCCCTCTCTCATTAACGTCAGTATTATACACACCTGGCATGGTACATCAGGTGAGCAGGACCACACCTTAACCCCTTCCCTCTCTCATTAACGTCAGTATTATACACACCTGGCATGGTACATCAGGTGAGCAGGACCACACCTTAACCCCTTCCCTCTCTCATTAACGTCAGTATTATACACACCTGGCATGGTACATCAGGTGAGCAGGAGCACTAATTAAGGTTATAGGACATACAGTTAGTATGATAACTAAGGGAAAGGGTAACCTAGGGTCCATACAAATAGTACAGTTTAACACCATGTTCACTGGCCTGACAAAATACAGGTGGGAAAAGAATGAATTAGGAAGAGAATGTGTTTTTACTTTCATCTTGTCGTAGATCTGCGAAGGTGTAGGGAAGAAATGAGCAGATTAAGTCTAAATGAGATATTAATAAACAACTGACTATGAAAACATCATTTAATAAGTATTCAAGTACAGGAAAGAACATGACCGGTACGTGTAAAAAATGTTTTAAAAAAATACAACTATTGAAAGAGGTGTGTGTGCGTGTAAACATTTCAAAAAGAGCATCTGTGAATTCTTCAGTGTTTGAGTTTCAATTCTGTCAATTCAGAAATCTATGTAACACTAATAATGAATGCTATCCCGAGACTTTATAAACTAATGACTATGAATTGACTGAATTTAAACGGAACAGACGTGTGTGAAAAGAAAGGTACAATGATGGAGGTGAAGAACAACAACCAGACAACTCCTCTCCTCTTCCTGTCCTTCCTGTGAGCTGCTCGGCTAAATGGACTCCATCTCTGGAAGGGAACAACAACCAGACAACTCCTCTCCTCTTCCTGTCCTTCCTGTGAGCTGCTCGGCTAAATGGACTCCATCTCTGGAAGGGAACAACAACCAGACAACTCCTCTCCTCTTCCTGTCCTTCCTGTGAGCTGCTCGGCTAAATGGACTCCATCTCTGGAAGGGAACAACAACCAGACAACTCCTCTCCTCTTCCTGTCCTTCCTGTGAGCTGCTCGGCTAAATGGACTCCATCTCTGGAAGGGAACAACAACCAGACAACTCCTCTCCTCTTCCTGTCCTTCCTGTGAGCTGCTCGGCTAAATGGACTCCATCTCTGGAAGGGAACAACAACCAGACAACTCCTCTCCTCTTCCTGTCCTTCCTGTGAGCTGCTCGGCTAAATGGACTCCATCTCTGGAAGGGAAGAACAACAACCAGACAACTCCTCTCCTCTTCCTGTCCTTCCTGTGAGCTGCTCGGCTAAATGGACTCCATCTCTGGAAGGGAAGAGAAAAACAACACATACAAGCTTAACATAATAGAAAACCATAAAAGGTGAGATTTATGTTAACTAAATACTGCTTGTATAGTGTAGTTAGAGGCATAAATATTGGAACAGTGCAGTAAAGTTGGTAATACTTGCTGTTTACTCATGGAATTTGTATTTCAGAGATAAAGATGAATATGACAGGAAAATATTTAGACAGTAAACTGTTGTTTAGGGATATTTTCTAACCTAGAAACAACAGCTGTACATTTGCCTCATATTAATACTTTGATCTGAAATACCAATTAGCCTACATGAGTATACTGTAAAGAATGACCTACTTCACTGTGGCAACACTTATGACACTACCTGTGATGTGGAGAAGGAAAAAAACGTACCATTGAACTCGGCTTGGAAAAGCAGCTGATACATTTTAACTTTGACTGCTGCTTTTCTTTGCTGAGGCAGCCTCTTCAGGGTTGTGGCACCAGGCTCATGGCAAAGAGGGTCTCTTCATCCTCCTTCCTGTGAGCATCAGGTTGGGCTGCATCCCTCTCGACGGCTTGGAGGAGCCTCTGCTGAAATGAGTTGAGTGGATCTGGAACCTTCGATGACGCCTGGTGTGACGTTGTTCCTCTTCGTTTCTCTCTCTGTTTGTCTCCACGGCCACATCCTGTTCAACGAGGTCCTCAGTGGTCACTTCCGTGAGGTTCATAATAATCTCAGGTGGTCCTAGATCCAGAGGTGCTTCCTCCATTTCATCGTCTTCCATGGCTGCACCGATGGTGGTGATACTTGTGGATGATGTAGACATTGTAGAGGGTCTCGCAGCACCGATGGTGGTCATACTTGTGGATGATGTAGACATTGTAGAGGATCTCGCAGCACCGATGGTGGTCATACTTGTGGATGATGTAGACATTGTAGAGGATCTCGCAGCACCGATGGTGGTGATACTTGTGGATGATGTAGACATTGTAGAGGATCTCGCTGCACCGATGGTGGTGATACTTGTGGATGATGTAGACATTGTAGAGGGTCTCGCAGCACCGATGGTGGTGATACTTGTGGATGATGTAGAGGATCTCGCAGCACCGATGGTGGTGATACTTGTGGATGATGTAGACATTGTAGAGGGGTCTCGCTGCACCGATGGTGGTGATACTTGTGGATGATGTAGACATTGTAGAGGGTCTCGCAGCACCGATGGTGGTCATACTTGTGGATGATGTAGACATTGTAGAGGGTCTCGCTGCACCGATGGTGGTGATACTTGTGGATGATGTAGACATTGTAGAGGGGTCTCGCTGCACCGGTGGTGGTCATACTTGTGGATGATGTAGACATTGTAGAGGATCTCGCAGCACCGATGGTGGTGATACTCGTGGATGATGTAGACATTGTAGAGGATCTCGCAGCACCGATGGTGGTCATACTCGTGGATGATGTAGACATTGTAGAGGGTCTCGCTGCAGCGGTGGAGGCGATGGTCGCAGTTGTAGGTGACATTGAGGGTCTTGATGCACCGGTGGGGACAACACTTGTGGATGATGTAGTAGAGGGTCTGGCTGTAAAATTGCCACTCGTTGCCCAAGGCACAATAAATGGATCCAGAAAAGAAAGAATGTGGCAGAAGCACCAAGGCTGCTGGCCTGAAGCTGCTGACCCAGACCTCTTCTTCTCTTTCTCTGTCCTTCTCTCTCTCTGATACCTGTCCCTGAGTCCTCTCCACTTCCTCCTCCAGTCTTCTTCTACATAGACATGATAAGCCAAACCATTACCTAGCATACCTATAGTTATTAGATAGTTATCATGGACATGTCACCTACTGTACACATAGACACACACACGGTTATCTGACCAAATTATCAGGGGTACAGTAGTATCTACCATTTCTAGGACTATTTATGACATACACACTCACTCTTTCAAACATGATTATTTGGTAAAGTTATCAGGGGTAGTAACTAGCATAATTTATTTGACTATTTCTTTCACACACACACACCTCATTGGCTAGGTTAGCAAGCTAGGTTAGCTAGCTAGCTAACTAGCCACATCTAGCACGTGCTCACTACTAAACTGACCTGGCAATCCTACTATCGTGGACACTTGTCTCCAAGCAGCATTTTTTTGTGTTTATGTCCCTGTAGCTGTCAGCAGTTGTGTCAAAAAGACACGGTTTTGAGGATACTGCGAAAATGATTCTCTCCTCCATGTGTCCAACCGCATGCGACCATCTGCAAAAGATACCTGCATCAGTATAGTTGCCTAGCTGCGCAAAATGTTACGTAGCAGTGATGCAATGACGCAGTCGGTGTGTTCGAAGCGTCAGTATAGTTGCCTAGCTGCGCAAAATGTTACGTAGCAGTGATGCAATGACGCAGTCGGTGTGTTCGAAGCGTCAGTATAGTTGCCTAGCTGCGCAAAATGTTACGTAGCAGTGATGCAATGACGCAGTCGGTGTGTTCGAAGCGTAAGTGACCCGTTATACAAAATAAGAATTGTTCTTATCAGCCTGACTAGGGCTGGGCGATATATCGATATAAAAAATATATCGATATATATTTTAAATGTGATATGAAATTAGACAATTTCGCATATATCGATATAGTTCAAATGTACGCTTTGACCCTTGCTCCAAGCAAGCTGCAGACCCGGAGCTCTCTGCGCTGCTCCCCGCGCCGCCTCTTTCATGCACAGAGGGCGGAGGGGCAGGAACAGACACTTCAACAAACATGGAGGAAGCAACAGCGTCTGCGGAGCGTTTTGACGAGGAATTGCTTAGTAAAAGAAAAAGCATTGGCTCAGTAATTTGGAGATGGTTCGGATTCAAAGTATCAGATGAGCAACAAAATCACGTTATATGTAGGCAGTGCCATAAAAAAAAGTTACAGCCAGGGGTGGAAGCACTACAAATCTTTTTCACCACCTAAAACAGTGGCACAAACTGCAATACGAAGAGTGTGTGAAACTGCGCGCTGCAGAAGCCCCAGCCGCAAGCCGTCGACAACCCGGAAAAGCCCCGAAACAAAGCTCACTGCAAACTTCATTTTCCCGCAGTGTGCCTTTATGAAAAGAAAATTGGCAAGTGGTGTACTATAACTACAGCGGTGTCCTATCACATTGCTAAAGATATGGTCCCTGTTGCAACTGTGGAACAAATCGGATTCAAAAAGCTACTGAAAACTATGGACCCGAGATATGAGCTTCCCAACTACTTTACACGAGAAGCACTGCCACAAATGTCCACTGAAGTCAGGCAGAGCCTTGCTGACCGGCTCGCTAACGGGACCCATTTTGGCGTTGACCAGCGATATGTGGTCGAGCAGGACAATGTGAGCCTTACATGAAGCGTGACATGTTCACTTCATTCAACGACTGGGGGAGATGAAAACAGCGTCGTGTCTCCAAAACAAGTTATTTCCCCCCAGGATCACACCGGTGAGCATATAGCTGAGGCCTCGCAGGACGCAAGCTGGGAAACTCCAAGAAAAGCATCCGGTTGCTATAACAACCGCCAACGGGAGCGACGTGGTCAGAGCGGTGGAGCTGAACGATGAGGATGCAGTGCTTCGGTCAGACTACACTTGGCTATTGGGGAGTGCAGTGTTTTATTAAGGAGTATTCACATATTTTACTTTAAAGAAAAAAACATATTAAAATATTAGTTTTTTATTATTTTCCTTTGTGTCTGTCTGCAACTTGTTTTGTTTTATGCTGCTGTCTTGGCCAAAAATTGATTAAGTAGATTAATAAAACACAAAACATAAAGTGCTAAAAGTAAAATCATTTACAATACAGGATGGTAGATTTCAGAACCATATTTATTAGGTTATTGGATAAGAATTAGTGATGCATTGATGTGTTTACCACTTTAATGTTACAGCTGGTAAATGTGAGGTAATTATGACTTTAAAATGCTGGTTAGCCTGTTGATATCATCAAGGTAACATATTTAGTTATTATGATAGACTATAGTTTTTTCTCTGGATTGAAGAGCCAACTGCAAAGTAACTAGAAACTAATGTTGACACGTAGGTAGGCCTAAACATTGTGGAGTTTTTAGTGGAGTAGAAATATGAAGTAGCATTAAATACTAAGCATAAATACTAAGAACAACAACAAGAACGAAACATCAGTAAATGTACATACAGTATAGTCATCATTTATAAATTATACACAAATAATAATACATAAAAATCACTTACAGGATTCAAATTCACAAAATAAATGAATATAATATTTGATATTTATGATTAGGACTGGCGTTGATTAAAAAAAATAAACTATGAAACAAGAAAATATTAATGTAGAATATTTCTAAAGCTTGATTTTGGAAAGCACTTAGTTGTATGAGTGTGTTAAAGTGAAAACAGAGTCAAATTTCTGGCATAAGCACATTTGTTTAATAGTTTTTTTTTTGATTCTGACAGGACATGGCATGAATGACAAGCGCGTCACCCGGGCCATTTCTCTGTGCAAGAGAATTGTAAGCTGTTTTTGGTACAGCTGGAAGAAAAGGAGACATCTTGCTGAAGTCCAGATTCAGCTGGGTCTGCCAAGTCACCAACTCATAACCGAGTCTGCCACACGCTGGGGATCAAGGCAGCAGATGATAGAGAGAGTCCTGGAGCAGGAAGGAGCACTGGCCAAAGTCCTGTCTAATGACAAAAAGACCAGGCACCTTGTCCCTACCTGGCAGGACTTAGAGGTCCTAGAAGCAGTCCAAAAGGTCCTGAAACCTCTCCAGGACTTTACCGATGCTTTGTCAGGTGAGGAGTACGTCACTCTATCATATGTAAAACCTGTGCTGCACCTTTTTAACGAAAGTCTCCTGGCATGTGAAGAGGGTGATAGCGAGCTTTGCAAATCGATCAAGACCAGCATTGTTGAGTACCTCAACCGCAAGTATTCTGACCCAGCCACTACTGACCTATTGGAGATGGCTTCATTTGTGGATCCACGCTTCAGGGCCACCTATATCCCAAGTGAAAAAGTTGATGCATTGAAGCACAGAGCTGTCTTGGAGGTGGAGACGCTACTGGCTGATCAGAGCAGCTGTCAACCGCCTTACCTACGTGTGCCAACTGTGCCTGAGCCTGCAGATGGAGAAGCAGCAGTGGCACCAAAAGCTAAGACACTGGCAAGCTTCTTCAAGCAGCGCACAGCCACCACCACTGCGCCACCAACCAAGAGGGAGGCTATTGAAAATGAACTGTCAAGTTACTTGCAGTCAGCAAGTGTGGAGAGTGACACTGATCCCCTCAAGTGGTGGAAGGATCATGAAGTTGTCTTTCCAGCTCTGAGCCACCTGGCAAAAAAAGTATCTCTTGGTACCAGCTACCAGTTCACCCTCCGAAAGGGTTTTCAGCTGCAGTGGCAATATCGTGACCTGCCACAGAGCATCTCTGAAGCCGGATGCCGTTGACAGGCTGGTGTTTCTCGCACAAAATCTTTAAACGAAGGAGGACACGCTTGTCTTCTAATGTCTACCTCAAGACAGCATTACTGTTTATCAAAGTAAAAAAAGAGGGGGAAAATGTTTATTGAGTTGATAGTCTGTTTCTTGTGCAACTGGTTGAGGCTGTTCAGATAAGAAATTGAGTTAACAAAAAGCAAATGGTAATCTCAGGCTGATGTTTAAAACACATTTTCTCAAACTGAGCACTTTATTTTGTTCTTTATTTATATATAATTGCTGCCCTTATTAGGGTTTGTCATATTTTATTATTTTGTAATGTTCGTTATTTGCATCTGTGGATTTGTTAGAAAGGAGAAGAAATCTGTAATTTGATTTTAATAAGCCATTTAAAGTTGTCAAACTAAAAAAAAAGTTGACTTTTCTCATAAATATATATATAATATTTATTTCAGAAAAAGATAGGCCTATTTTATTTTATAGGCTATTTTTGTTTAAGATATTTTTATTTATTTAAATGTGCACCTTATGGAGCTTTGATTTCAAAAAGGTCGTCCTGTTGTTCTACAGTGTTTATGTTTACATGTTGTTGTTATTTGAACAGCTGAGCATTTAATCTGAACCAGGTGAAGAGCCCTGTTTATTATTTATTCATTTGATTTTTCAACTGTTCACTGAAATAGCCGCTTTCAATAAAACTACTTGAGACATGTCATATCTGGCTTTGACTTTGACTGAACATTTGCTCTCACTTTGCAGAAAAAATATCAGGATATATATCTTATATCGATATTCAGCCTAAATATATCGGGATATGACTTTTGGTCCATATCGCCCAGCCCTAGCTCAAGCATTATTGAGCACATCTGCAGCAATAAGTGACTGACTGACCTGACAGGTGACTTGACAGGTGACCTGCCATGATACTATGCCTTTAGAGGTGGGGGTGGAAATGCAGTTGTTGTTCAGTCACTGCATGAATATTAAATATGGGTTATGCATATTCAATTTTTTTTGTCCTCTAGTAAAACAAGTTGTTGTTGAACCAACTACAAATACTTCAATAAAATAGACGACTATTACATATTGGCCTATGTGTTTTCTTGCTGTGTTTCCATCCAGTAAAACTGTTAAGGAGAGAACGTTAGCATACAAAAGCTGTCCTCAATCTTCAGCTGGAAAGATGTCCAGTTCCAGTTATGATATTGGCAAATACTGTTTGTGGTTTCTGAAAGTACAGAATAAAGAGGAATTATTCATTAGAATACAATATAAGGATATAGCAATAAAACAATATTACAAATAACATAAAAATAGTTTATTGCATTGACAAAATCCCAGATTTGAGTTCTAACAGTAAGAAAGTAACTTTTGAGCTCCACAAGGGGGCAAGGCAGGGCAGAACAGAGCCATGCTGAATAGACCACATAAACAAACCATGGTCATATGTTTTATTTTATTTAACAACAAATTATTATTTACCTATGATGGCCTACACCGGCCAAACTCGGACAACGCTGGGCCAATTGTGCGCTGCCCTATGGGACTCCCAATCACAGCCAGTTGTGATACAGCCTGGATTTGAACCAGGGAGTCTGTAGTGACGTCTCTAGCACTGATGTGCAGTGCCTTTGACCGCTGCGCCACTAGGGAGTCATAAGGCCATGTAGCTTCAAAATACAACACAAGATAATACTTCTGACGCAATTAGCATTGTTTTACAGAGCTGATAGAAAAATGTAGCTAGCTACCTAAGCACGATTGAATATAACACCATAAAGATTATGTTACGCACGCCTCTAGAAAGAGGGAACGCAACACCCTACTACAACTTACCTCTCCGTGGTGTGAAAGAGATATGGACTGTAGGTGTGAGTAAGGATGACAAATAGGCAGAGAATTTATTCCTTCACACGGTAAGTTTGGGGAAAAGGGGCTGGACGGAACCAAAGCAAAGAAAGTAAATATCAAAACCCCCTCTCCTACCTTACCTGCCTACCCACTACTTACCTAACTAGCACCACCTGGTGCACTAACCAAAATACAGGGGATGGTCCGCCCAGGTCTTTCCTAGTGTGCATAGACAGTAAATAGTATGGGTTATGTATGCCCAGGTCTTTCCTAGTGTGCATAGATAGTAAATACTACGGGTATATGTATGCCCGCGGTCCTCTTGCCTAAACACTCCCTAGGTGCCTTCCCCTTCTCCAGTGAGTGTGTGTGTGTGTGTGTGTCCAGTGAGTGTGTGTGTGTGTGTGTCCAGTGAGTGTGTGTGTGTGTGTGTCCAGTGAGTGTGTGTGTGTGTGTGTCCAGTGAGTGTGTGTGTGTGTGTGTGTGTGTGTGTGTGTGTGTGTGTGTGTATGTTCAGAGTGTGTCCAGTGTGTGCGTGTTCAGTGTGTGTTCATTGTGTGTGTGTGTGTTCAGTGTGTGTGTGTCCAGTGTGTCCAGTGTGTGTGTGTGTGTGTGTGTGTGTGTGTGTGTGTGTGTGTGTGTGTGTGTGTGTGTCCAGTGTGTGTGTGTGTGTGTGTGTGTCTAGTGTGTTTGTGTGTGTCCAGTTATTATTTCAGGGACACTGAGTCGCCATCATCATAAACCCTAAATCCTGGATAGAGGGGCTCAGTGAATGTGGAGGTGAATGTGATCAGGTGGGTCAGTGTGTCAGAGGAGGCTCTATAGAAGGACAGAGTGCCGGCTGACCAGTCCAGATACACTCCTACTCTGTGGGGGCTGGAGGAGGGGACGTCTATGGTAGTGAGATTATTATTATACCAGGCAATGTATCTGTTGTCAGAGCAGAACAGACTCCAGGACTTGTCATTGTGTCCAAGCCAAAAGTCAATAACCCCTCCTCTCCTCCTGATTCCTTTATATGTCACTCCTATAACAGCCCAACTCCCACTCCACTCTACCTCCCAGTAACAGCGCCCAGTCAGACCCTCTCTACACAGCACCTGTCTCCAGTCCTCAAATCTCTCTGGGTGATCAGGATACGGCTGCTTCTCTGTCCTACATGTCAGCTTTCTGTTCTCCTCAGACAGAGAGAGGAGTCTGTCTACTGTGTTTAGGTCCAGTGTGAGATCACAGACATCTGATGGATGAAACCAGACACAATATTAGAAATCATCATTCACATTAGAATGTTTACTCACTTTTCACTAATTCATTTAATATAGATGTTACACACACACACACACACACACACACACACACACACACACACACACACACACACACACACACACACACACACACACACACACACACACACACACACTGTCAAAGCAACTCTTTGTAAATTTTGGTGACCCTGATTTGTGCTTCTGTAGAACTACAGCTGATATTTAATATGACCAAGTCAGTAATGATGGTGGTCTTTGAATTAACTTGAATTAAGACTTATTCTTAGTCATATTCTTCACAGCAGTCAACACTCACATTTTCTAAGTCCAGGTTTCATTCTGTTCTCTCCACCATGTTCCACACTGTAGCGGTAAGCAGAAAAACAGACAGTCATTGAGAGATACACCTGAACACACACACACACTAGACACACACACACACACACACACTAGACACACACACACACAGGACACACACACAGGACACACACACAGGACACACACACACAGGACACACACACACAGGACACACACACACAGGACACACACACATAACTTTGTCCAAGTGGTGGTCAGAATGTTTGTCTTAACTAGCCTGAAAAGTCAAACATGTCTGATATGAACATTGACATAAACCCTCTACCGACTTGAGTTTCTCCAGTCTGCAGTGTGGATCCTCCAGTCCAGCAGAGAGCAGTCTGACTCCTGAGTCTCCTGGGTGATTGTAGCTCAGGTCCAGCTCTCTCAGGTGTGAGGGGTTTGACCTCAGAGCTGAGACCAGAGAAGCACAGCCTTCCTCTGTGACTAGACAGCCTGACAGCCTGCAAAGAGACAAATCATGTCAGTCAAAAGACAGACAGATGTATCATATTATAAATTACAGATTATCAACGTTTTGCCTGCAGATAGAAACATGTATAATACAAATATTTGAGTAGACTGACCAGACCAGTTTAAAAGCAGTATCAGTCAAAACAACCAGTGAGGTATCAGATTTAGATTGTATTGAGAATACAGTCCGCACCATATCTATTTTGACAGTGAAGATAACATTTTAAATGTGGCTCTAAACTCCAACATTTTGGATTTCAGATCAAATGTTTCATATGAGGTGACAGTATATAATGTCACCTTTTATATGAGGATATTTTCATACATATCTGTTTCACCATTTAGAAAAATGAAAGCGCTTTATGTATCTAGTCCCCCTATTTAAAGAAGTCATACGTTTTCGGACCAATTCACTTAAAGTGTGTTAAATTAGTCAAAAGTTTAGTGTTTGGTCCCATATTCTTTGACTGCAATGACTACATCAAGCCTGTGACTGCCATGATTGAGAAAGATCATGAATAATAATGAGTGAGAGAGTTACAGAGGCTACAACAAAACATGCTAACCTCTCACCATTACCAATAACAGAGACTACAACAAAACATGCTAACCTCTCACCATTACCAATAACAGAGGCTACAACAAAACATGCTAACCTCTCACCATTACCAATAACAGAGGCTACAACAAAACATGCTAACCTCTCACCATTACCAATAACAGAGGATACAACAAAACATGCTAACCTCTCACCATTACCAATAACAGAGACTACAACAAAACATGCTAACCTCTCACCATTACCAATAACAGAGACTACAACGAAACACTTGTTGACCAACTACAGGAATACTGACCTCAGAGTCTCCAGTCTGCAGTGTGGATCCTCCAGTCCAGCAGAGAGCAGCTTCACTCCTGAATCCTTCAGGTCATTGTTACTCAGGTCCAGCTCTCTCAGGTGTGAGGGGTTTGAACTGAGAACTGAGGCCAACACTTTACAGGATGTGTCTGTGAGTTTACAGCCAGTGAGTCTGCCAACACAGAAGAAATACAATGACAGACAGGTTGTATTAAAATTATACGCTTAGCTTTCCCTGTTTACGCTGTTACCCGTTTACAAATAATGTGTTGGGTTTGACCACAGAGCTGAGAACAGAGAAGCACAGTCTTCCTCTGTGACTCCACAGCCTGACAGCCTGCAAAGAGTCAAATCATATTAAAACCACACTGCTATTCTTTGGTGGTGAAAATAGTGTCAGTATATTTCTTCAACTTATTTAGATATATCAGTCATGAAACCTTCCATATCTATTCAGAAATTAAGGTATCATATTATAAATTACAAAATATCAAAGTTTTGCCTGCAGATAGAAACATGTATAGTACAAATATTTGAGTAGACTGACCAGTATCAGTCAAAAGACAGACAGTGAGGTATCAGATTTAGATTGTATTGAGTATACAGTCCACACCATATCTATTTTGACAGTGAAGATAACATTTTAAATGTGGCTCTATACTCCAACATTTTGGATTTCAGATCAAATGTTTCATATGAGGTGACAGTATATAATGTCACCTTTTATTTGAGGATATTTTCATACATTTCTGTTTCACCATTTAGAAAAATGAAAGCACTTCATGTATCTAGTCCCCCTATTTAAAGAAGTCATATGTTTTCTGACCAATTCACTCATAGTGTATTAAATTAGTCAAAAGTTTAGTATTTGGTCCCATATTCTTTGACTGCCATGATTGAGAAAGATCATGAATAATAATGAGTGAGAGAGTTACAGAGGATACAACAAAACATGCTAACCTCTCACCATTACCAATAACAGAGGCTACAACAAAACATACTGTCGTGTCTTTGGGGGTACCATTAAACTGAAGATATGTTTATCAATTAGCTCCCTGTAATTATTATCACGCGATTAAACTGATTAATTGTTTAATTGTAATTAACTAGGAGGTCGGGGCACCAAGGAGAATATTCAGATTACAAAGCTATAATTTTCCTAATATAACTTTCCTATACTATAATATTCTATTCTATTATAGTATAGACCGATTATCTCCTAGTTTAAATGGTGTATTTACCTCTAGTCCAGTCTCATTCCAAAACGTCGTAAATTGTTGTATCTGCACGAACCCAGTCTTTACTAAAATCATCCATACCTCAATTGTCTTAAAATCATTTATTTACTACACTAAGTAATTAACAGAAAAACATACAAACAGTAATTATTGTCACAAAGGATTGGTATCGGAATGTGCCCTACTGGCTAAACAGTCAGGTCGGCCTGTTGAACAATGGGTCATAAAAGGTCGGCTGAGAAGTTACACAGGGTGATTTAATATTAACAATTGACAATTGAAGGCTCACTCATTCGGGAACAATTGCAATCAATATATATTTACGCTCAGTGTGTCGTTCTGATTCTTGTTGGAGAGTAGTTCTGTTGGGGAGTTTTGTCCGCGTTCTCTCTCTCTCTCTCTCGGTTAGAATGGATCTTTCAGAGCAACCTTCATTAATGTCGTCATCGAATGGTTGCTTCGTTGGTCTTCGCGTTCAATGATATAATTTACTTAGCTGCAGACTAATAATTAATATCAAAGACTTTTTCTTATTCTGTCGGTATCAATAGTCTAAAAGTTAACCACGTGGTATGGTTCAATTTCAGTAGAGTACTAGGATGGTCAAACCTCTGGCCATAGAGTGTAGGCCTGGTCTGGAGAAATGTAAATCATGGAGTGTTTTATAGTGCCCATCGAACAGGCTGATCAAATGACGCCTGGTCCTGTATATGTCCCTGGGGCGTGCCTATGACTGAGTTAGATTTGGTTACAGAAATACAATTCTATCACATTACATCAGTACATAGCATCTCAATGTCTTACAAAAGCTTTATCCTTATCAATACATTCCATACAACCATGTGAGGCAAGTCTTAAACTGAGTCTATTATATAAACAGTTTTATGGTAATATGGCAATATTGTCTCTTCTGAGTATCACAAAATGGTACCAGCGGATCAGTTCGTAGCTGGATTCTTCAATTCTATGAGTTGGAATAATTTCCTTTGTCTCTCTATGGGCCATGTGGCCAGAGACTTTCCTGGAATTTTAGAGTTTTTTCTACCCTTTACACACAGGGTGGATTGTGTGCAAAAGGGAGAGGCCAACGTCATGACAATACTAACCTCTCACCATTACAATAACAGATGCTACAACAAAACATGCTAACCTCTCACCATTACCAATAACAGAGGCTACAACAAAACATGCTAACCTCTCACCATTACCAATAACAGAAGATACAACAAAACATGCTAACCTCTCACCATTACCAATAACAGAGGCTACAACAAAACATGCTAACTTCTCACCATTACCAATAACAGATGCTACAACAAAACATGCTAACCTCTCACCATTACCAATAACAGAGGCTACAACAAAACATGCTAACCTCTCACCATTACAATAACAGAGGCTACAACAAAACATGCTAACCTCTCACCATTACCAATGTATTTATTTATAAGCACCTCACATTGTGGTTACTCACGACTTGGTAGATATTCCCTCAGCGAAGTATGGCAGTTCCATGCAGGTTTCCTCACAAAGTCCAAGGCAAGCACAGCTACCCATGCAGACAGTACTCCTTAGCAGTAACCGATATCCCCATGGCAACACGAACTCGTTAAGCTTCCCAAGCAATTATCTCCCGGTGTCGCACGATGCTAGGCTAACCTCTAGGCTGGCTAATACCTCCACGACGAGACGGTAGCTTCAGTCTTTACTAAGTTTTAACTAAATTATAACAACTCTTTTATTAAATAAAACATGTATTTCCCTTCATGTCTTAGTAGCTATGGGTTTTGTTCTACTTCTGTCGTCTTCTTTTATAATTTTTCTTCACCAACCGTCCTGAGGTAAAACGTCCATCCTTTCACCAACGTCTTTTTCCCTCCCCTTAACCAGGTCAACTCCCATTGGCAACAACTTAACAAGCGACCTTATTGGTCAAAACGTAAACTTCAAAGTAAAACAAACTATTCACTTATACATTAAATAAATATTTATTTAAAAAGCATAATGCATTAACAACATTACAGTTTAGGAGCAATTCAATCATCTTTTAAATATAATACCAATTAATTATAACAAATAAACTCAATACTTGGTTCAAACAAGGGTATTACACAAACATACAGTAAATAATACAGTAGAAAAATAAGTCTATATACAATGTGAGCAAATTAAGTGAAATAAGGGAGGTAAAGGCAAAAAAGGCCATGGTGGCAAAGTAAATACATAGAGCAAGTAAAACACTGGAATAGTAGATATGTAGTGTAAGAAAGTGCAAAGTAGAAATAATGGGGTGCAAAGGAGCTAAATAAATAAATACAGTAGGGGAAGAGGTAGTTGGGCTAAGTTATAGATGGGCTATGTACAGGTGCAGTAATCTGCTCTGACAGCTGGTGCTTAAAGCTAGTGAGGGAGATAAGTGTTTCCAGTTTTAGAGATTTTTGTAGTTCGTTCCAGTCATTGGCAGCAGAGAACTGGAAGAAGAGGCGGCCGAAGGAGGAATTGGCTTTGGGAGTGACCAGGGAGATATACCTGCTGGAGCGCGTGCTACAGGTGGGTGCTGCTATGGTGACCAGCGAGCTGAGATAAGGGGGGACTTTACCTAGCAGGGTCTTGTAGATGACCTGGAGCCAGTGGGTTTGGCGACGAGTATGAAGCGAGGGCCAACCAACGAGAGTGTACAGGTCGCAGTGGTGGGTAGTATATGGGGCTTTGGTGACAAAACGAATGGCACTGTGATAGACTGCATCCAATGTATTGAGTAGGGTATTGGAGGCTATTTTGTAAATGACATCGCCGAAGTCGAGGATCGGTAGGATGGTCAGTTTTATAAGGGTATGTTTGGCAGCATGAGTGAAGGATGCTATGTTGCGAAATAGGAAGCCGATTCTAGATTTAACTTTGGATTGGAGATGCTTATAGTGAGTCTGGAAGGAGAGTTTACAGTCTAACCAGACACCCAGGTATTTGTAGTTGTCCACATATTCTAAGTCAGAACCGTCCAGAGTAGTGATGCTGGACAGGCGGGCAGGTGCAGGCAGCGATCGGTTGAAGAGCATGCATTTAGTTTTACTTGTATTTAAGAGCAGTTGGAGGCCACGGAAGGAGAGTTGTATGGCATTGAAGCTCGTCTGGAGGTTAGTTAACACAGTGTCCAAAGAATGGCCAGAAGTATACAGAATAATACCAATAACAGAGGGGGTCTGATCTTTGTGCCTCTGTAAATTTCTCATTCATCATCATTAACGATTCATTCATGATTATTCATAATCATGGTAGCATCCACATGAATGTAGAAGTGTTCAGAAACATCTTCTATTCTTACTGACAATACAAGTGAAGTGACTCCAAAATGACAGGACATTATTCACCATTCAGTTTCTATTAGGAAAAACATAATCCAAAACACAACCAAAACAAACTGAAAAATGAATTCAACAAGTTAGTAGAATCACAAGCTTGATGTAATCACTGCAGGCATGGAATATGGTACAACTACTAAACTTATGACTACTTTAATACAATATAAGTGAATTTGTCCAAATAATTAGGACTTCTTCAAATGGGAGAACTACGTACAGAAAGTGCTTTAATTTGTAAATGGTAAAACAGATATGAATGAAAATACCCTCAACTAAAAGGTGACATTCTGTAAGGTCACCTAATATGACACATCTCAAATCCAAAATGCTGGAGCATAGCACCACATCTAAAACTGTAAGCTTCACTGTCCAAACACATATGGTGTGGACTATGTGTGTCTGGTAAACACATGTGGATCTGGTGAACAGTTATCACTTGTTGACCAACTACAGGAATACTGACCTCAGAGTCTCCAGTTTACAGTGGGGATTCCCCAGTACAGCAGAGAGCAGCTTCACTCCTGAATCCTTCAGGTCATTGTTACTCAGGTCCAGCTCTCTCAGGTGTGAGGGGTTTGACCTCAGAGCTGAGACCAGAGAAGCACAGCCTTCCTCTGTGACTAGACAGCCTGACAGCCTGCAAAGAGTCAAATCATATTAAAATCACACTGCTATGCTTTGGTGGTGAAAATAGTGGAAGTATAATTTTTCAACATTTTTCAGATATCAGTGTCCTGAAACCTGCCATATCTATTCGTAAATTAATGTATCATCATTAAAAATGACAAATTATCAAAGTTTTGCCTGCAGATAGAAACATGTATAATACAAATATTTGAGTAGACTGACCAGACCAGTTTAAAAGCAGTATCAGTCAAAAGACAGACAGTGAGGTATCAGATTTAGATTGTATTGAGTATACAGTCCACACCATAGCTATTTTGACAGTGAAGCAAACATTTTAAATGTGGCTCTGTACTCCAACATTTTGGATTTCAGATCAAATGTTTCATATGAGGTTACAGTATATAATGTCACCTTTTATTTGAGGGTATTTTAATACATACAGTTGAAGTCAGAAGTTTACATACACCTTAGCCAAATACATTTAAACTCCATTTTTACAATTCCTGACATTTAATCCTAGTAAAAATCCCCTGTCTTAGGTCAGTTAGGATCACCACTTTATTTTAAGAATGTGAAATGTCAGAATAATAGTAGAGAAAATGATTAATTTCAGCTTTTATTTCTTTCATCACATTCCCAGTGGGTCAGAAGTTTACATACGCTCAATTAGTATTTGGTAGTATTGCCTTTAAATTGTTTAACTTGGGTTAAACGTTTCGGGTAGCCTTCCACAAGCTTCCCACAATAAGTTGGGTGAATTTTGGCCCATTCCTCCTGACAGAGCTGGTGTAACTGAGTCAGGTTTGTAGGCCTCTTGCTCGCACACGCTTTTTCAGTTCTGCCCACAAATTTCTATAGGATTGAGGTCAAGGTTTTGTGATGGTCACTCCAATACCTTGACTTTGTTGTCCTTAAGCCATTTTTCCACAACTTTGGAAGTATTGTTGGGGTCATTTTCCATTTGGAAGACCCATTTGTGACCAAGCTTTAACTTCCTGACTGATGTCTTGAGATGTTGCATCAATATATCCACGTAATTTTCCTCCCTCATGATGCCATCTATTTTGTGAAGTGCACCAGTCCCTCCTGCAGCAAAACACCCCCACAACATGATGCTGCCACCCCCGGGCTTCACGGTTGGGATGGTGTTCTTTGGCTTGCAAGCCTCCCCCTTTTTCCTCCAAACATAACGATGGTCATTATGGCCAAACAGTTCTTGTATTGTTTCATCTGACCAGAGGACATTTCTCCAGAAACTACGATCTTTGTCCCCATGTGCAGTTGCAAACTGTAGTCTGGCTTTTTTTAATGGTGGTTTTGGAGCAGTGGCTTCTTCCTTGCTGAGCAACCTTTCAGATTATGTCGATATAGGGCTTGTTTTACTGTGGATATAGATACTTTTGTACCTGTTTCCTCCAACATCTTCACAAGGTCTTTTGCTGTTGTTCTGGGATTGATTTGCACCAAAGTAAGTTAATCTCTAGGAGACAGAACGCGTCTCCTTCCTGAGCGGAATGGCGGCTGTGTGGTCCCATGGTGTTTAGACTTGCGTACTATTGTTTGAACAGATGAACGTGTTACCTTCAGGCGTTTGGAAATTGCTCCCAAGGATGAACCAGACTTGTGGAGGTCTAGAATTTTTTTTCTGAGATCTTGGCTGATTTCTTTTCATTTTCCCATGATGTCAAGCAAAGAGGCACTGAGTTTGAAGGTAGGCCTTGAAATACATCCAAATGATGTCAATTAGCCTACCAGATGCTTCTAAAGCCATAACATAATTTTCTGGAATTTTCCATGCTGTTTAAAGGAACAGTCAACTTATTGTATGTAAACTTCTGACCCACTGGAATTGTATTACAGTGAATTATAAGTGAAATAATCTGTCGGTAAACAATTGTTTCAAAAATTACTTGTGTCATGCACAAAGTAGATGTCCTAACCGACTTGCCAAAACTATATAGTTTGTTAACCTGTTATGGCTAGGGGGCAGTATTTTCACGGCTGGATAAAAAACGTACCCAATTTAATCTGATTATTAGTCCTGCCCAGAAACTAGAATATGCATATAATTATTAGCTTTGGATAGAAAACACTCCAAAGTTTCTAAAACTGTTTGAATGGTGTCTGTGAGTATAACAGAACTCATTTGGCAGGCCAAAACATGAGAAGATTCTGTACAGGAAGTGGCCTGTCTGACCATTTCTTGAACTTCTTTGCCATCTCTATCCATTACAAAGGATCTCTGCTCTAACGTGACACTTCCTACGTCTTCCATGGGCGCTCAGAGCCCGGGAAAAAGCTGAATGACGTAATTCAAAGACCTGGCTGAAACACACGAGCGCTTTTGCTAAGTGGTCTATCAGAGGACAAAGGGCTTAGGCTCGCGCACTAGCCGCCCCCGTCTTTGTGTTTTTCCCTCTATTTGCCGAAACACAGATTCCCGGTCGGAATATTATCGCTTTTTTACGAGAAAAATGGCATAAAAATGTATTTTAAACAGCGGTTGACATGCTTCGAAGTACGGTAATGAAATATTTAGAAATCTTTTGTCACGAAATGCGCCATGCGCGCGACCCTTATTTACCATTCGGATAGTGTCTAGAACGCACGAACAAAACGCCGCTATTTGGATATAACGATGGATTATTTTGGACCAAACCAACATTTGTTATTGAAGTAGAAGTCCTGGGAGTGCATTCTGACGAAGAACAGGAAAGGTAATCAAACTTTTCTAATAGTAAATCTGATATTGGTGAGTGCTAAACTTGGTGGGTGTCTAAATAGCTAGCCCTGTGATGCCGGGCTATCTACTGAGAATATTGTAAAATGTGCTTTCACCGAAAAGTTATTTTAAAAATCGGACATATCGAGTGCATAGAGGAGGTCTGTATCTATAATTCTTAACATAATTGTTATGTTTTTTGTGAACGTTTATCGTGAGTAATTTAGTAAATTCACCGGAGGTTTGCGGGGGGTATGCTAGTTCTGAACGTCACATGCTAATGTAAAAAAGCTGGTTTTTGATATAAATATGAACTTGATTGAACAAAACATGCATGTATTGTATAACATAATGTCCTAGGGTTGTCATCTGATGAAGATCATCAAAGGTTAGTGCTGCATTTAGCTGTGGTTTTGTTTTTTTGTGACATTATATGCTAGCTTGAAAAATGGGTATTCTGATTATTTCTGGCTGGGTACTCTGCTGACATAATCGAATGTTTTGCTTTCGCTGTAAAGCCTTTTTGAAATCGGACAGTGTGGTTAGATTAACGAGAGTCTTGTCTTTAAAATGCTGTAAAATAGTCATATGTTTGAAAAATTGAAGTTTTCGGATTTTAGAGGAATTTGTATTTCGCGCCACGCCCATCATTGGATATTGGAGCAGGTGTTCCGCTAGCGGAACATCTAGATGTAAGAGGTTAACAAGAAATTTGTGGAGATGTTCAAAAACACGTTTTAATGACTCCAACCTAAGTGTATGTACACTTCCGACTTCAACTGTATGTGATTGACGATTAAAAATTAAATTCTGATGATGCCATGATTAAGAAAAATCATGAATAAATCATGAATCAGAATGAGTGAAAAAGTTACAGAGGCCACAAAAAAACATGCTAACCTCTCACCATTACCAATAACAGAAGCTACAACAAAACATGCTAACCTCTCACCATTACCAATAACAGAGGCTACAACAAAACAGCTAACCTCTCACCATTACCAATTACAGAGGCTACAACAAAACATGCTAACGTCTCACCATTACTAAAAGCAGAGGCTACAACAAAACATACTAACCTCTCACCATTACCAATAACAGAGGCTAAAACAAAACATGCTAACATCTCACCATTACCAATAACAGAGGCTACAACAAAACATGCTAACCTCTCACCATTAGCAATAACAGAGGCTACAACAAAACATGGTAACCTCTAACCATTACCAATAACAGGGGCTACAACAAAACATGCTAACCTCTCACCATCACCAATAACAGAGGCTACAACAAAACATGCTAACCTCTCACTATTACCAATAACAGAGGCTACAACAAAACATGCTAACCTCTCACCATTACCAATTTATTTATTTCACCTTTATTTAACCAGGTAGGCAAGTTGAGAACAAGTTCTCATTTACAATTGCGACCTGGCTAAGATAAAGCAAAGCAGTTCGACACATATAACAACACAGAGTTATACATGGAGTTAAACAAATGTAACCCTCTCACCAGGCTTGAATATGACTCTCACAATATTAACATATGTAGAGTATCTCAGCAGCATGGGATGTTAGGTGAGAAGGACATCTCCAATATGAATTCCTATTGTAAACTATCTAGGGTTATGACAATAGGGTATTAACTTCAGATGAAATGATTATAGGTTTCTGTTATTGAATCAGGATAAACCATCCCATGCATTAAATTAAAACAATTAATGACTCCACCAAGGCAACATACATAACGTTCCATATGTGTATTAAAACATTTTCAAACACAAATACATGTTCAGACACAACATCAAAAGAAATAAAAAATAAACCCCAATGAGTCGTGCACAACCCGTGTCCAAATTAAGCACCTCACATTGTGGTTACTCACGACTTGGTAGATATTCCCTCAGCTTAGTTTGGCAGTTCCATGCAGGTTTCCTCACCAAGTCCAAGGCAGCACAGCTACCCATGCAGACAGTACTCCTTAGTAACCGATATCCCCATGGCAACACGAACTCGTTAAGCTTCCCAAGCAATTATCTCCCGGTGTCACACGATGCTAGGCTAACCTCTAGGCTGGCTAATACCTCCACGACGAGACGGTAGCTTCAGTCTTTACTAAGTTTTAACTAAATTATAACAACTCTTTTATTAAATAAAACATGTATTTCCCTTCATGTCTTAGTAGCTATGGGTTTTGTTCTACTTCTGTCGTCTTCTTTTATAATTTTTCTTCACCAACCGTCCTGAGGTAAAACGTCCATCCTTTCATCAACGTCTTTTTCCCTCCCGTTAACCAGGTCAACTCCCATTGGCCACAACTTAACAAGCGACCTTATTGGTCAAAACTTAAACTTCAAAGTAAAACAAACTATTCACTTATACATTAAATAAATATTTCTTCAAAAAGCATAATGCATTAACAACATTACAGATTAGGAGCAATTCAATCATCTTTTATATATAATACCAATTAATTATAACAAATAAACTCAATACTTGGTTCAAACAAGGGTATTACACAAACATACAGTAAATAATACAGTAGAAAAATAAGTCTATATACAATGTGAGCAAATTAAGTGAAATAAGGGAGGTAAAGGCAAAAAAAGGCCATGGTGGCAAAGTAAATACAATATAGCAAGTAAAACACTGGAATGGTAGATATGCAGCGGAAGAAAGTGCAAAGTAGAAATAATGGGGTGCAAAGGAGCTAAAAAAATAAATACAGTAGGGGAAGAAGTAGTTGGGCTAAATTATAGATGGGCTATGTAACAGGTGCAGTAATCTGCTCTGACAGCTGGTGCTTAAAGCTATTGAGGGAGATAAGTGTTTCCAGTTTTAGAGATTTTTGTAGTTCGTTCCAGTCATTGGCAGCAGAGAACTGGAAGAAGAGGCGGCCGAAGGAGGAATTGGCTTTGGGGGTGACCAGAGAGATATACCTGCTGGAGCGTGTGCTACAGGTGGGTGCTGCTATGGTGACAAGCGAGCTAAGATAAGGGGGGACTTTACCTAGCAGGGTCTTGTAGATGACCTGGAGCCAGTGGGTTTGGCGAGGAGTATGAAGCGAGGGCCAGCCAACGAGAGCGTACAGGTCGCAGTGGTGGGTAGTACAGTGGGGGGGGAAAGTATTTGATCCCCTACTGATTTTGTACGTTTGCCCACTTACAAAGAAATGATCAGTCTATAGTTTTAATGGTAGGTTTATTTGAACAGTGAGAGAGAGAATAACAGCAAAAAATCCAGAAAAACGCATGTCAAAAATGTTATACAATTATTTGCATTTTAATGAGGGAAATAAGTATTTGACCCCTCCGCAAAACATGACTTAGTACTTGGTGACAAAACCCTTGTTGGCAATCACAGAGGTCAGACGTTCCTTGTAGTTGGCCACCAGGTTTGCACACATCTCAGGGGGGTTTTGTCCCACTCCTCTTTACAGATCTTCTCCAAGTCATTAAGGTTTCAAGGCTGACGTTTGGCAACTTGAACCTTCATCTCCCTCCACAGATTTTCTATGGGATTAAGGTCTGGAGACTTGCTAGGTCATTCCAAGACCTTAATGTGCTTCTTCTTGAGCCACTCCTTTGTTGCCTTGGCCGTGTGTTTTGGGTCATTGTCATGCTGGAATACCCATCCACAACCCATTTCCAATGCCCTGGCTGAGGGAAGGAGGTTCTCACCCAAGATTTGACGGTACATGGCCCCGTCCATCGTCCCTTTGATGCAGTGAAGTTGTCCTGTCCCCTTAGGAGAAAAAAAACCCCAAAGCATAATGTTTCCACCTCCATGTTTGATGGTGGAGATGGTGTTCTTGGGGTCATAGGCAGCATTCCTCCTCCTCCAAATACGGCGAGTTGAGTTGATGTCAAAGAGCTCTATTTTGGTCTCATCTCACCACAACACTTTCAGCAGTTGTCCTCTGAGTCATTCAGATGTTCATTGGCAAACTTCAGACGGGCATGTATATGTATTCTTGAGCAGGGGGACCTTGCGGGCGCTGCAGGTTTTCAGTCCTTCACGGCGTAGTGTGTTACCCATTGTTTTCTTGGTGACTATGGTCCCAGCTGCCTTGAGATCATTGACAAGATCCTCCCGTGTAGTTCTGGGCTGATTCCTCACCATTCTCATGATCATTGCAACTTCACGAGGTGAGATCTTGCATGGAGCCCCAGGCCGAGGGATATTAACAGTTCTTTTGTGTTTCTTCCATTTGCGAATAATCGCACCAAATGTTGTCACCTTCTCACCAAGCTGCTTGGCGATGGTCGTGTAGCCCATTCCAGCCTTGTGTAGGTCTACAATCTTGTCCCTGACATCCTTGGAGAGCTCTTTGGTCTTGGCCATGGTGGAGAGTTTGGAATCTGATTGATTGATTGCTTCTGTGGACAGGTGTCTTTTTTACAGGTAACAAGTTGCGGTTAGGAGCACTCCCTTTAAGAGTGTGCTCCTAATCTTAGCTCGTTACCTGTATAAAAGACACCTGGGAGCCAGAAATCTTTCTGATTGAGATGGGGTCAAATACTTATTTCCCTCATTAAAATGCAAATCAATTTATAACATTTTTAACATGAGTTTTTCTGGATGTTTTTGTTGTTATTCTGTCTCTCACTGTTCAAATAAACCATTAAAATTATAGACTGATCCTTTCTTTGTCAGTGGGCAAACGTACAAAATCAGCAGGAGATCAAATACTTTTTTCCCCCACTTTATATGGGGCTTTGGTGACAAAACGGATGGCACTGTGATAGACTGCATTCAATTTATTGAGTAGGGTATTGGAGGCTATTTTGTAAATGACATCGCCGAAGTCGAGGATCATTAGGATGGTCAGTTTTATAAGGGTATGTTTGGCAGCATGAGTGAAGGATGCTATGTTGCGAAATAGCAAGCCAATTCTAGATTTAACTTTGGATTGGAGATGCTTATAGTGAGTCTGGAAGGAGAGTTTACAGTCTAACCAGACACCTAGGTATTTGTAGTTGTCCACATATTCTAAGTCAGAACCGTCCAGAGTAGTGATGCTGGACAGGCGGGCAGGTGCAGGCAGCGATCGGTTGAAGAGCATGCATTTAGTTTTACTTGTATTTAAGAGCAGTTGGAGGCCACGGAAGGAGAGTTGTATGGCATTGAAGCTCGTCTGGAGGTTAGTTAACACAGTGTCCAAAGAAGGGCCAGAAGTATACAGAATAATACCAATAACAGAGGGGGTCTGATCTTTGTGCCTCTGTAAATTTCTCATTCATCATCATTAACGATTCATTCATGTTTATTCATAATCATGGTAGCATCCACATGAATGTAGAAGTGTTCAGAAACATCTTCTATTCTTACTGACAATACAAGTGAAGTGACTCCAAAATGACAGGACATTATTCACCATTCAGTTTCTATTAGGAAAAACATAATCCAAAACACAACCAAGACAAACTGCAAATGCATTCAACAAGTTTGTAGAATCACAAGCTTGATGTAATCACTGCAGGCATGGAACATGGGACTAAATACTAAACTTATGGCTACTTTAATACAATATATGTGAATTTGTCCGAATATGTACAACTTTTTCAAATGGGAGAACTAAATACATGAAGTGCTTTCCTTTCTTAACAGTAACACAGCTATGTATGAAAATACCCTCAAATAAAAGGTGACATTCTGTACTGTCACCTAATATGAAACTTCTCAAATCAAAAATGCTGGTGCATAGCACCACATTTAAAACTGTAAGCTTCACTGTCCAAACACATATGGTGTGGACTATGTGTGTCTGGTAAACACATGTGGATCTGGTGAACAGGTATCACTTGTTGACCAACTACAGGAATACTGACCTCAGAGTCTCCAGTTTACAGTGGGGATTCCCCAGTCCAATAGAGAGCAGCTTCACTCCTGAATCCTCCAGGTCATTGTTACTCAGGTCCAGCTCTCTCAGGTGTGAGGGGTTTGACCTCAGAGCTGAGACCAGAGAAGCACAGCCTTCCTCTGTGACTAGACAGCCTGACAGCCTGCAGAGTCAAATCATATTAAAATCACACTGCTATTCTTTGGTGGTGAAAATAGTGGCAGTATCATTTTTCAACATATTCAGATATCAGTGTCCTGAAACCTTCCATATCTATTCGTAAATGAATGTATCATATTATAAATTACAAATTATCAACGTTTTGCCTGCAGATAGAAGCATTTATAGTACAAATATTTGAGTAGACTGACCAGACCAGTTTAAAAAGCAGTATCAGTCAAAAGACAGACAGTGAGGTATCAGATTTAGATTGTATTGAGTATACAGTCCACACCATATCTATTTTGACAGTGAAGATAACATTTTAAATGTGGCTCTATACTCCAACATTTTGGATTTCAGATCAAATGTTTCATATGAGGTGACAGTATATAATGTCACCTTTTATTTTAGGGTATTTTAATACATACAGTTGAAGTCAGAAGTTTACATACACCTTAGCCAAATGCATTTAAACTCAATTTTTACAATTCCTGACATTTAATCCTAGTAAAAATCCCCTGTCTTAGGTCAGTTAGGATCACCACTTTATTTTAAGAATGTGAAATGTCAGAATAATAGTAGAGAGAATGATTTATTTCAGCTTTTATTTCTTTCATCCCATTCCCAGTGGGTCAGAAGTTTACATACACTCAATTAGTATTTGGTAGCGTTGCCTTTAAATGGTTTAACTTGGGTTAAACATTTCGGGTAGCCTTCCACAAGCTTCCCACAATAAGTTGGGTGAATTTTGGCCCATTCCTCCTGACAGAGCTGGTGTAACTGAGTCAGGTTTGTAGGCCTCCTTGCTCGCACACGCTTTTTCAATTCTGGCCACAAATTTTCTATAGGATTGAGGTCAGGCTTTTGTGATGGCCACTCCAATACCTTGACTTTGTTGTCCTTAATCCATTTTGCCACAACTTTGGAAGTATGCTTGGGGTCATTGTCCATTTGGAAGAACCATTTGTGACCAAGCTTTAACTTCCTGACTGATGTCTTGAGTTGTTGCTTCAATATCCACAATTTTCCTGCCTCATGATTCCATCTATTTTGTGAAGTGCACCAGTCCCTCCTGCAGCAAAGCACCCCCACAACATGATGCTGCCACCGCCGTGCTTCACAGTTGGGATGGTATGACGGCTGTGTGGTCCCATGGTGTTTAGACTTGCGTACTATTGATTGAACAGATGAACGTGTTACCTTCAGGCGTTTGGAAATTGCTCCCAAGGATGAAGCAGACTTGTGGAGGTCTACAATTTTTTTTTCTGAGATTTTGGCCGTTTCCTTTTCATTTTCCCATGATGTCAAGCAAAGAGGCACTGAGTTTGAAGGTAGGCTTTGAAATACATCCAAATTATGTCAATTAGCCTACCAGATGCTTCTAAAGCCATGACATAATTTTCTGGAATTTTCCAAGCTGTTTAAAGGCACAGTCAACTTAGTGTATGTAAACCTCTGACCCACTGGAATTGTGATACAGTGAATTATAAGTGAAATAATCTGCCTGTAGACAATTGTTGGACGAATTACTTGTGTCATGCACAAAGTAGATGTCCTAACCGACTTGCCAAAACTATAGTTTGTTAACAAGAAATTTGTGGAGTGGTTGAAAAACACGTTTTAATGACTCCAACCTAAGTGTATGTACACTTCCGACTTCAACTGTATGTGATTCACAATTAAAAACGAAATTCTGATGATGCCATGATTAAGAAATATCATGAATGAATCATGAATCAGAATGAGTGAGAAAGTTACAGAGGCCACAACAAAACATGCTAACCTCTCACCATTACCAATAAGAGAGGCTACAACAAAACATGCTAACCTCTCACCATTACCAATAACAGAGGCTACAACAAAACATGCTAACCTCTCACCATTACCAATAACAGAGGCTACAACAAAACATGCTAACCTCTCACCATTACCAATAACAGAGGCTACAACAAAACATGCTAACCTCTCACCATTACCAATAACAGAGGATACAACAAAACATGCTAACCTCTCACCATTACCAATAACAGAGGATACAACAAAACATGCTAACCTCTCACCATTACCAATAACAGAGACTACAACAAAACATGCTAACCTCTCACCATTACCAATAACAGAGGCTACAACAAAACATGCTAACCTCTCACCATTACCAATAACAGAGACTACAACAAAACATGCTAACCTCTCACCATTACCAATAACAGAGGCTACAACAAAACATGCTAACCTCTCACCATTACCAATAACAGAGGCTACAACAAAACATGCTAACCTCTCACCATTACCAATAACAGAGGCTACAACAAAACATGCTAACCTCTCACCATTACCAATACCAGAGGATACAACAAAACATGCTAACCTCTCACCATTACCAATAACAGAGGCTACAACAAAACATGCTAACCTCTCACCATTACCAATAACAGAGGCTACAACAAAACATGCTAACCTCTCACCATTACCAATAACAGAGACTACAACAAAACATGCTAACCTCTCACCATTACCAATAACAGAGGCTACAACAACACATGCTAACCTCTCACCATTACCAATAACAGAGGCTACAACAACACATGCTAACCTCTCACCATTACCAATTTTTTACATTTACATTTACATTTTAGTCATTTAGCAGACGCTCTTATCCAGAGCGACTTACAGTAGTGAATGCATACATTTCATACATTTTTTTTTTTTTTTCTGTGCTGGCCCCCCGTGGGAATCGAACCCACACCCCTGGCGTTGCAAACACCATGCTCTACCAACTGAGCTACAATAACAGAGGCTACAACAAAACATGCTAACCTCTCAACATTACCAATAACAGAGGGGGTTTGATCTTTGTGCCTCCGTTTCTCATTTATCATCATTCACGATTCATTCATGGTTATTCATAATCATGGTAGCATCCACATGAATGTAGAAGTCACTGACAATAGAAGTGAAGTGACTCCAAAATGACAGGACATTATTTACTATTCAGTATCTATTAGGAAAAACATCATCCAAAACACAACCAAGACCACCTGCTAATGAATTCAACAAGTTAGTAGAATCACAAGCCTCACTGCAGGTGTCAGGAATCCCGCTTCCTGAGTCTGTTTCTGCCTGAGCTGACTGTTTTCTGTTTGGAGTCTAAGGGTGCGTTCAGAAACCTATCTGGTTGCCAGGCGACAAAGTTAGGCGGGAGATCTAGTGATATTATTACCCTGTCTGGTTGCTAGGCAACGAAGTTAGGCGGGAGATCTAGTGATTACCCTACACCTGTATCTCATCAACCTTCTGCACACCTGGTCCTGATCATCACCTCTTCATTAGCTCTGAGCTGACATCCATTCCCTGCTGGATCGTTAGCAACGAACAGCCTCATGTTTCCTGAGCTAGTCTTGTTGTTTTGTTCTTGTTACTGGTTACTCACCCCCCGTTTACTCTGTCTACAGTCATTCTCCCGGAACATTCAACTCCCTTGCCTGGCCGTCGGTGGATACAGTGACGTCATTGAATCCACCCATCTACTCTCATCAACTCACCTCCGCTTCGTCTCCTGGATCACTCAAATTACACATCAAGACTACCAATAAATACTCACCTTCATTTTACTCACCTTGTCCTGGTCTGCTTCTGGGTTCTGTCTTAGAGAAACGTGACAGCAGGCATGGAATATGGGACAACATGCTAAACTTATGACTACTTTAATACACTATAAGTAATATGTCCGAATAATTACGACTTTTTCAAATGGGAGAACTACATGCATAAAGTACTTTCATATCTGATAATACTGACCTCAGAGTCTCCAGTTTACAGTGGTGATTCCCCAGTACAGCAGAGAGCAGCTTCACTCCTGAATCCTTCAGGTCATTGTTACTCAGATCCAGCTCTCTCAGGTGTGAGGGGTTTGACCTCAGAGCTGAGACCAGAGAAGCACAGCCTTCCTCTGTGACTAGACAGCCTGACAGCCTGCAAAGAGATCATGACTTCAAACACATTGTTAATTTAGTGTAGAAGGACAATGGCAGATGCATTTGGTTTATTCTCCCAAACAACATATAGATTCTTCTTCTGTCTCCTAGAATTGTATGGTCATATTGTTATACTAATGTGAAAATCAATGCATTTATTCAATGTTTTCAATATAATATTAATTAAACACATATTATAATGCATATTTTTCTTTAACCTGAATATTTCTTCCTGATGATTAGATTTTATATGTCATTTTATGTACTCACAGAAATGCACTGGAGGCTTTGAACACTGGCAGCAGCCTCAGAAGACCTTCCTCTGATCTGGAGTATTTCTTCAGGTCAAACACATCCAGCTCCTTTTCTGAAGTCAGCAACACAAAGACCAGAGCTGACCACTGTGCAGGTGACAGGTTGGGTTCTGAGAGACTTCCTGATCTCAGGAAGCTTTGGATCTCCTCCACTAGAGAATGGTCATTCAGTTCATTCAGACAGTGGAACAGATTAATGCACCTCTCTGGAGAGGGATTCTCCCTGATCTTCTCCTTGATGTACTTGACTGTTTTTTCATGGGTCTGTGAGCTGCTTCTTGTCTTTGTCAGTAGACCTCGTAAGTGCTTCTGATTGGACTTCAGTGAGAGGCCCAGAAGGAAGCGGAGGAAAAAGTCCAGGTTTCCCGTCTCACTGTGTAAGGCTTTATCCACAGCACTCTTGTAGAAAGTAACTTCAGGCTTTCTGAACAGCGCAGAAAGGTTCCTGGATGTTGATTGTGGTTTGTCCATTAGATTCTCATTGTTGTTGATGAATGAGAGGAACACATACACAGCAGCCAGAAACTCCTGAATGCTCAGATGCACGAAGCAGTACACCTTCTCCTGGTACAGAACACATTCCTCTTTAAAGATCTGTGTGCACAATCCTGAGTACACTGATGCATCATAGACATCAATGCCAGCCTCTTTCAGGTCTTCTTCATAGAAAATCAGATTGCCCTTCACTAGCTGTTGAAAAGCCAGTTTTCCCAGTGACAGAATGCTCTCGTTATTCAAGTGTGGATCTGTCTCTTCTTTCCCAAGATACTTTTCATTCTTCTGGTTGGTATGAAACACCACAAGGTGTGTGTACATCTCAGTCAGAGTCTTGGGCATCTCTTCTCTCTTATGTTTCAGCATGTCTTCGAGGACTGTTGCAGAAATCCAACAGAAGACTGGAATGTGGCACATGATGTGGAGGCTCCTTGATGTCTTTATGTGTGAGATGATTCTGCTGGCCAGGTCCTCATCACTGAATCTCTTCCTGAAGTACTCCTCCTTCTGTGGATCATTGAACCCTCGTACCTCTGTCACCTGGTCAACACACCCTCAAGGGATCTTATTGGCTGCTGCAGGTCGGGTAGTTATCCAGAGGAGAGCAGAGGGAAGCAGATTTCCCTTGATGAGGTTTGTCAGCAGAACATCCACTGAGGTTGACTTTGTGACGTCCCAACAGATCTTGTTCTTCTGGAAGTCTAGGGGCAGTCGGCACTCATCCAGACCATCAAAGATGAACAGAACTTTGTACTTGTTGTAGATGGAGATTCCTGATTGTTTGGTTTCCATTGAGAAGTGATTAAGAAGTTCAATGAAAGTGTGTTTGTCCTCTTTCATCAAATTCAGCTCCCGAAAAGGGAATGAAAATACAAATTGGACATCCTGATTTGCGTTTCCTTCAGCCCAGTCCAGAATGAACTTCTGCACAGAGACTGTTTTTCCAATGCCAGCGACTCCCTTTGTCAGCACAGTTCTGATGAGTTTGTCTTGTCCAGTTAAGGGTGTGAAGATGTCGTTACATTTGATTGCAGTCTCTGGTCTTGCTAGTTTCCTGGTTGTTGTCTCAATCTGTCTCAGCTCATGTTCATTATTGACCTCTCCTGTTCCTCCCTCTGTGATGTAGAGCTCTGTGTAGATCTTATTGAGAAGTGTTGGGTTTCCTTGTTTAGCGATCCCCTCAAATACACATTGAAACTTCTTCTTTAGATTAGATTTGAGTTCACGTTGGCAAATCACAGCAAGCTCATCTGAATCTAGAAATAACACAGAGGATATTAATATTACATCTGTTTTAATGCCTACAGTATTGTAGGACTGTTATAAAGTTTTAATTATACTAATTTCTTCACTTAACTGACTGTATAAATGTGTAAATGTTTTCATAATGCATTACAGACTGGTGTGACTGATTATATTATTATTGGTATCATTGATGGTATTATTAATGTTGTCTCTCTCTCTCCTCTGTCTCTCTCTCCGTCTCCTCCGTCTCTCCTCTGTCTCTCAATCCTGTCTCTCTCAATTCAATTCGCTTTATTGGCATGACGGAGCAATGTACATATTGCCAAAGCTTACAATATGAAAATAGTAAGAATCAAAATTGTCAACGGGATTGGTTGGTTGGTCTGTCAGACACTGTCCCTCAACTTATGGCAGGCAGCAATGTAGTGCTCTGCCAACCCACAGCTCTCTGCTTCCTCCCCCAACAGGACGGGGAGCCTATCCTCATCAGAGAGGTCTTTGAAACCTTGAATAAGGGTTTCAAATTTGGGGAAATGACACTCTCTCATTTTTTAATATTTTTTACATTTTGTCAGGAAATGCAGCTCCGTCTCAGGTTCTGCTGTTGTGCAGTGGTTGCACAGCCTTTCCTCTACAGGGAGCCAGGTTTTCCTGTGTCTCTCTCTCTCTCTGTCTCTCTCTCTGTCTCTCTCTGTGGCTCTCTCTCTGTCTCTCTCTGTGGCTCTCCTCTCTCTGGTTACCCTCTCTCCTCTGGCTCTCCTCTCTCTGGCTCTCCTCTCTCTGGTTCTCCTCACTCTCCTCTCTCTCTCTCTCTCTCTCTCTCTCTCTCTCTAAATTAATCAACACAACACATCCCTGCTGCTACTTGATGAGGTCAATAGGTGTTGTGTTAAGGCTGCTACAATATCATTGAGTTACACATCTACTTTAGCTGTACTTTAGCCACAGCTTTTAAATGTTATAAAACAGCATTCAACATGAGGCAGACAGATCTTACATTTCTCCAGTGTGTCAGCGAGCTCCTTCTGGTTCATTTTCCTCAGGACGTGCAGTGTGATCTTCAGAGCCCCCTCTCTGGCACTGCTCTCCTGCCTCTCATCTTCAGCATCCACCACTTCCTCATCCTGCTTCTGACTCTCAAAGCCTTCTGGGAGTTTTGGACTAAGAATCTTCTTGAACATCTTCAGCTCGTTCTTCACAAATGTCATAATTTTCTCTTCAAGCATCTGAAATAAGTCATGTAAATAAGTTAAGCAAGAGAAGAATTGGTTTCTCATTAATACAATAATAACTTTACTTGAGGAAAACAAAAACAAATGTTCATAACAGGACCACATACACTGAATATAGAGTCCAGGTCTGTTTGATGACTCTGGGAAGACTGACCACTGAGAATCTCTGACTCTGATCTCTCCTGTTGGTTTCTGTGGACAAAACACACACACACACACACACACACACACACACACACACACACACACACACACACACACACACACACACACACACACACACACACACACACACACACACACACACACACACACACACACACACACACACACACACACACACACACACACACACACTGTTTTAGGACTATGAAAATGGACTAAAGGATTAGCCTATGGATTATGAAAACAACCAAAAGAAATGTGAAAATGGGAGAGGAGAAATGACTAGAGACAGTGTTGTTTAACTCACTGACCATGACCCATGAGTTCTTCTTACCTTTGTTCAGTAGAAAAGTCTCCCTCTCTAAAGAATATAGGTAGATTCATAGACTGGTCACTCTTCATGGACACACAGCTGGGAACAGGGGAGGCTGGTCTCTCCTGCTTGATTGGACTTCAACACAACAGAGACAAACATTACATCTCTCATCTACTCTGAGCTCAGATGGGGAAACATAAGAAGAGTTTCATTCCAAAACGCAACATATCACTTTACAGACTCTCAGGAGTTAACACACTCAGGTCAGGGAGAGTTGGAGAGGCAGGTTTATGGTTCCCCCCTAGACTCTCAGGAGTTAACACACTCAGGTCAGGGAGAGTTGGAGAGGCAGGTTTATGGTTCCCCCCTAGACTCTCAGGAGTTAACACACTCAGGTCAGGGAGAGTTGGAGAGGCAGGTTTATGGTTCCCCTAGACTCTCAGGAGTTAACACACTCAGGTCAGGGAGAGTTGGAGAGGCAGGTTTATGGTCCCCCCCTAGACTCTCAGGAGTTAAAACACTCAGGTCAGGGAGAGATGGAGAGGCAGGTTTATGGTTCCCCTAGACTCTCAGGAGTTAACACACTCAGGTCAGGGAGAGTTGGAGAGGCAGGTTTATGGTTCCCCCCTAGACTCTCAGGAGTTAAAACACTCAGGTCAGGGAGAGTTGGAGAGGCAGGTTTATGGTTCCCCCCTAGACTCTCAGGAGTTAACACACTCAGGTCATATAGTATGTCTATAAGACCTCTGGACACACACACACACACACACACACACACACACACACACACACACACACACACACACACACACACACACACACACACACACACACACACACACACACACACACAGGGAGGGAACGTTGTGTTTGTTTAATTTTGTTTTAGGACTATGAAAATGGACAAAAGGATTAGCCTATGGATTATGAAAGCAACAAAAAGAAATGTGAAAATGGGAGAGGAGAAATGACTAGAGACAGTGTTGTTTAACTCACTGACCATGACCCATGAGTTCTTCTTACCTTTGTTCAGTAGAAAAGTCTCCCTCTCTAAACTCTATAGGATGCATCATAGACCAGTCACTCTTCATGGACACACAGCTGGGTACAGGGGAGGCTGGTCTCTCCTGCTTGATTGGTCTTCAACACAACAGAGACAAACATTACATCTCTCATCTACTCTGATCTCAGATGGGAAACATAAGAAGAGTTCCAAAACGCAACATATCACTTTACAGAAATGAGCTTTTATTGTTTAAAGAAATTATGTATTAATTATTACATCTCTCACAGACAAGGATTTGTTTAAAATCTATCACTTGATTTTTTCATTTCAGAGAGACAAAAATCATGTTTTTTTATGCAAAATGCTATATGTCACTCTCAAATGTGACCGACCGGCTCAATTTGGTAATTAACTAAATAACTACATATATAGTGATTTTGGTTTATGTCAGTTTAATTGTTTGTTATGGTATAAGTTGTTATTTTATGGTTGTAAGTGATACAATTAACTAGTAATTCTCAATAATTACTACTTTAGTAAGGAATAAAAAAAAAATTCAGCACTACTGCAGTTGCTAAATAATTCCAATAGATGGGAACATAAGACCACAATGACATTTCAGAATATTAGTTTAGTTTTCTCCCTGGATCCACCACCACTCCCCACGCTTCCTGCAGAACCCCTGCAGTACCTCCGCAGACCCCGGATTGAGAACCCCTGATTTAGCAGATGCTCTTATCCAGAGAGATTTACAGTAAGTGCATTCACCTTAAGACAGCTAATTATTTAGGAAATAAACTAAATCAATTCTTCATAAAATTGTCATCTTACCGCTTAGCTTTGGTGTCATGTCCCCCAGAGAGACGCATTTTAGACGCAGGGCCCCCCTCCTCTATCTCCCCAGAGAGACTAATTTTAGAGGCAGGGCCCCCCTCCTCTCTCTCCCCAGAGAGACTCATTTTAGAGGCAGGGCCCCCCTCCTCTCTCTCCCCAGAGAGACTCATTTTAGAGCACTGACCCCTGTAAACAGAGATCCAGCATGTTGGTTGTGGTTAACACAGTGACAACTAAACAGAGATCCAGCATGTTGGTTGTGGTTAACACAGTAACAACTAAACAGAGATCCAGCATGTTGGTTGTGGTTAACACAGTGACAACTAAACAGAGATGCAGCATGTTGGTTGTGGTTAACACAGTGACAACTAAACAGAGATCCAGCATGTTGGTTGTGGTCAACACAGTGACAACTAAACAGAGATCCAGCATGTTGGTTGTGGTTAACACAGTGACAACTAAACAGAGATCCAGCATGTTGGTTGTGATTAACACAGTGACAACTAAACAGAGATCCAGCATGTTGGTTGTGGTTAACACAGTGACAACTAAACAGAGATCCAGCATGTTGGTTGTGGTTAACACAGTGACTAATTCTTGAATGTCAATTGTTCTCATTCATTCATTATCTCTTTGAGAAATATATTTTTAACAACTTTCTCTTTTACTTCACTACATTCATGAAGAAAATGATGTACTTTTTACTCCATACATTTTCCCTGACACCCAAAAGTACTCGTTACATGTTGAATGTTTAGCAGGACAGAAAACGGTCCAATTTCAACACTTATCAAGAGAACATCCCTACTGCCTCTGATCTGGAGGACTCACTAAACAGAGAACATCCCTGGTCATCCCTACTGCCTCTGATCTGGAGGACTCACTAAACAGAGAACATCCCTGGTCATCCCTACTGCCTCTGATCTGGAGGACTCACTAAACAGAGAACATCCCTGGTCATCCCTACTGCCTCTGATCTGGAGGACTCACTAAACAGAGAACATCCCTGGTCATCCCTACTGCCTCTGATCTGGAGGACTCACTAAACAGAGAACATCCCTGGTCATCCCTACTGCCTCTGATCTGGAGGACTCACTAAACACAAATGCTTCATTTTTAAATGATGTCTGAGTGTTGGAGTGTGACCCTGGCTATCCGTAAATTAAAATAACAAGAAAATTGTGCCGTCTGGTTTGCTTAATAAAAGGAATTTTAAATTATCACTACTTTACTTTTACTTTTGATGCTTAAGTATATTTTAGCAATTACATTTACTTTTGATACTTAATTATATTTGAAACCAAATACTTTGACTTTTACTGAAGTAGTATTTTACTGAGTGACTTTCACTTTTAATTGAGTCATTTTCTATTAAGGTATCTTTACTTTTACTCAAGTATGAGAATTGAGTACTTTTTCCACCACTGTTCTAACGTTCTAGAGACATATGAGCCACAGTTTCAACAGACATTTTGTAACTGCGTAGGCTACAAAGTTACTTTCAGTTTCATATAAGGAAATAATGTAACGGTCACTGGGTGAATTCGTTTTGCATTGCCCGGCTCCCCGCGTGAGCAGAGTTTACGCATTTTAGACCATTCCATTGTTCCTTAACATTAAACTCCACTCACCTGTAGCACCGGGCCATGCAAAACGAACTTCCCACTGTCGCAGGGCACTGAGACACAGAGTTCTAAACCCAGAGTTCTAAACCCAGACGCGTTTCTTCTCTTACATTATTTTTGATAAACATATAATTTACTCTAAACCAAGTTTACCTGTGTTTTTTTCCTCCAAAATGTGAGTTACTGTAGGACTTTAATAATTGTTAACAGGCCTACAAACCCAAAAGGTTTTAATTTGAGAATGTTCATTTGTATGCCTCAAATATTAAACTGTCTTAAAATATTTAATGATTAGTTGAATCAGGTGTGTAAGTGCTGGTAAGAACAAAAGGATTGAGAAACCCTGAGATAAACATAAAACTATATAATGTAAAAGCTCCTCCACCATCTTTACCAGACGTTTTACTGATAACATGTAGACCTACTGATTAGTTTCCACTTTGAAAACTGCTGTCTGTCAGCAACTCAGCTCAAATAGCAGTTCTAATAACTAGAAATATCTCATTCCAGGTATTCATTATCTTACTCTGTCCATTAGAATAAATTAATGTTCAGAAATACTTACTTTATTTTTCAATAATCTCCATATAGTGTTTTCTGCTCTGTCGTCTCAAAATGGATCCTGTACAAAAGAACAACTTTACTTTCTGTTTCAATCAGCCATCTCCCCACCCTGATAGTAAAGTGTTTTATTGGTATCTTCCACTAGAGGGCAGTAAACACCTGCTGTTCGGTTTCATACAGGCAGTGTCCCAGAGTTGGATTGCTGATCTAGAATCAGGTCCCCCCTCTCCATGTAATCTGATTCATTATGATATAGGATCAGGTCCCCCCTCTCCATGTAATCTGACTCATTATTATCTAGGATCAGGTCCCCCCCTCTCCATGTAATCTGATTCATTATGATCTAGGATCAGGTCCCCCCTCTCCATGTAATCTGATTCATTGTGATCTAGGATCAGGTCCCTCCTCTCCATGTAATCTGATTCATTATGATCTAGGATCAGGTCCACCCTCTCCATGTAATCTGATTCATTATGATCTAGGATCAGGTCCCCCCTCTCCATGTAATCTGATTCATTATGATCTAGGATCAGGTCCCCCCCTCTCCATGTAATCTGATTCATTATGATCTAGGATCAGGTTCCCCCTCTCCATGTAATCTGATTCATTATGATATAGGATCTTTTTTTTCACCTTTATTTAACCAGGTGGCCAGTTGAGAACAAGTTCTCATTTACAACTGCGACCTGGCCAAGATAAAGCAAAGCAGTGCGACAGATACAACAACACAGAGTTACATGGAATAAACAAGCGTACAGTCAACACAAAAGAAAAAAGAAAGTCTATATACAGTGTGTGCAAATGGCTTGAGGAGGTAAGGCAATAAATAGGCCGTAGTAGCAAAGTAATCACAATTTGGCAGATTAACACTGGAGTGATAGATGAGCAGATGATGATGTGTAAGTAGAGATACTGGAGTGCAAAAGAGCAGCAAAGTAAATAAAAACAATATGGGGATGAGGTAGGTAGATTGGGTGGGATATTTACAGATGGACTATGTACAGCTGCAGCGATCGGTTAGCTGCTCAGATAGCTGATGTGTAAAGTTAGTGAGGGAGATATGAGTCTCCAACCAGTGATTTTTGCAATTCGTTCCATTCACTGGCAGCAGAGAACTGGAAGGAAATGCGGCCAAAGGAGGTGTTGGCTTTGGGGATGACCAGTGAGATGTACCTGCTGGAGCGCGTGCTACTGGTGGGTGTTGTTATCGTGACCAGTGAGCTGAGATAAGGCGGAGCTTTACCTAGCATAGACTTGTAGATGACCTGGAGCCAGTGGGTCTGGCGACGAATATGTAGCGAGGGCCAGCCGACTAAAATGACCTGGGTTGCAATCATGAAAAAAAACGACCCGGCCTTCATCGTTTGACATTGAGAACATTGGGAGAGATGAGAGCTGACGTTTTAGTAAATGTGCAGATTACGTATCTCAGTCACAGACAAGAAGCTCAATTAAGACATTATCTTCACCACTGGGACTGGGGACAACAGGACCACAGGCCAAATAATACAGCTCAACACTTCCACACTACCACAGTGAGTAGAATCAGGCTTCTGATCACAGAAAACTTGCAGAATTATTAACCTGTATTTTCACGGCTGGATAAAAAACGTACCCAATTTAATCTGGTTACTACTCCTGCCCAGTAACTAGAATATGCATATAATTATTGGCTTTGGATAGAAAACACCCTAAAGTTTCTAAAACTGTTTGAATGGTGTCTGTGAGTATAACAGAACTCATATGGCAGGCAAAAACCTGAGAAGATTTCATGCAGGAAGTGGCATGTCTGACAATGTATCGTTCTTCTTGTCTCTGTTTATTGAAGAGTGAGGATCTTAGCTGTCCCGTGACACTTCCTACGGCTGCCATAGGTTCTCAGAAGGCGGCAAAACGCTGAATCGTGGCTTTGCAGGCTCTGGCTGAAACAAAGTATCGCGTTTGGGTAGTGGCTGGTTACAGTACTGTGAGACTCAGGCTCGTGCCCGCGTCGACCGAAAGGTTTGTTTTCATTCCTCTGTTTAGCTAAATGGACATTCCCGGTCGGAATATTATCGCTTTTTTATGAGAAAAATGGCATAAAAATGGATTTTAAACAGCGGTTGACATGCTTCGAAGTACGGTAATGGAATATTTAGATTTTTTTTGTCACGAATTGCGCCATGCGCGCGACCCTGATTTACCATTTCTGATAGTGTCTGGGACGCACGAACAAAACGCCGCTATTCGGATATAACGATGGATTATTTTGGACCAAACCAACATTTGTTATTGAAGTAGCAGTCCTAGGAGTGCATTCTGACGAAGACAACAAAAGGTAATCAAACTTTTATAATAGTAAATCTGATATTGGTGAGTGCTAAACTTGCCGGGTGTCTAAATAGCTAGCCCGTGATGGCTGGGCTATGTACTTAGAATATTGCAAAATGTGCTTTCACCAAAAAGCTATTTTAAAATCGGACATATCGAGTGCATAGAGGAGTTCTGTATCTATAATTCTTAAAATAATTGTTATGCTTTTTGTGAACGTTTATCGTGAGTAATTTAGTAAATTGTTAGCAAATTCCCCGGAAGTTTGCGGGGGGTATGCTAGTTCTGAACGTCACATGCTAATGTAAAAAGCTGTTTTTTGATATAAATATGAACTTGATTGAAAAAAGCATGCATGTATTGTATAACATAATGTCCTAGGTGTGTCATCTGATGAAGATCATCAAAGGTTAGTGCTGCATTTAGCTGTCTTCTTGGTTTTTGTGACATTATATGCTAGCTTGAAAAATGGGTGTCTGATTATTTCTGGCTGGGTACTCTGCTGACATAATCTAATGTTTTGCTTTCGCTGTAAAGCCTTTTTGAAATCGGACAGTGTGGTTAGATAAAGGAGAGTCTTGTCTTTAAAATGCTGTGAAATAGTCATATGTTTGAAAAATTGAAGTTTTTGTATTTTTGAGGAATATGTAATTCGTGCCACGCCTATCATTGGATATTGGAGCAGGTGTTCCGCTAGCGGAACGTCTAGATGTAAGAGGTTAATGATGAATTGTATTAGACGTTATTAGACATTTCTGTTGTTGAGGAGGATGGGAGACCCACAGTATAGGTGCGTAACGCACAGAGACGTCAAAAATGTGTTTCAAAAATCGTCAAAGAGTAATTATTTTAACCTAAAGCATTTAATAAAGACACTTATAGTACAATATTATGGGGAATAGGAATGAGAGGGCTACTTACTTATGATTTATTATTGGAGAATACCACAACAACATTACATGTTGGACTGTACACATTAATATGATTTATTATATACCACAACAACATTACATGTTGGACTGTACACATTAATATGATTTATTATATACCACAACAACATTACATGTTGGACTGTACACATTAATATGATTTATTATATACCACAACAACATTACATGTTGGACTGAACACATTAATATGATTTATTATATACCACAACAACATTTCATGTTGGACTGTACACATTAATATGATTTATTATATACTACAACAACATTACATGTTGGACTGTACACATTAATATGATTTATTATATACCACAACAACATTACATGTTGGACTGTACACATTAATATGATTTATTATATAACACAACAACATTTCATGTTGGACTGTACACATTAATATGATTTATTATATACCACAACAACATTACATGTTGGACTGTACACATTAATATGATTTATTATATACCACAACAACATTACATGTTGGACTGAACACATTAATATGATTTATTATATACCACAACAACATTACATGTTGGACTGAACACATTAATATGATTTATTATATACCACAACAACATTACATGTTGGACTGTACACATTAATATGATTTATTATATACCACAACAACATTACATGTTGGACTGAACACATTAATATGATTTATTATATACCACAACAACATTACATGTTGGACTGTACACATTAATATGATTTATTATATACCACAACAACATTACATGTTGGACTGTACACATTAATATGATTTATTATATACCACAACAACATTAGATGTTGGACTGAACACATTAATATGATTTATTATATACCACAACAACATTTCATGTTGGACTGTACACATTAATATGATTTATTATATACCACAACAACATTACATGTTGGACTGTACACATTAATATGATTTATTATATACCACAACAACATTACATGTTGGACTGTAGACATTAATATGATTTATTATATAACACAACAACATTTCATGTTGGACTGTACACATTAATATGATTTATTATATACCACAACAACATTACATGTTGGACTGTACACATTAATATGATTTATTATATACCACAACAACATTACATGTTGGACTGAACACATTAATATGATTTATTATATACCACAACAACATTACATGTTGGACTGAACACATTAATATGATTTATTATATACCACAACAACATTACATGTTGGACTGTACACATTAATATGATTTATTATATACCACAACAACATTACATGTTGGACTGTACACATTAATATGATTTATTATATACTACAACAACATTACATGTTGGACTGAACACATTAATATGATTTATTATATACCACAACAACATTTCATGTTGGACTGTACACATTAATATGATTTATTATATACTACAACAACATTACATGTTGGACTGAACACATTAATATGATTTATTATTGGAGAATACCACAACAACATTTCATGTTGGACTGTACACATTAATATGATTTATTATATACTACAACAACATTACATGTTGGACTGTACACATTAATATGATTTATTATATACCACAACAACATTACATGTTGGACTGTACACATTAATATGATTTATTAAAAACAAAGGAGGACAAAGGCACTCTTCATATAATTAATTAAAATGCCTTTATCTGTATGTTATGTTCAATAGAAACAAAGTTTTTAAAAATCCTACGCGTTTCGGCTGCATGGCCTTCGTCAGGGAGTACAAAGAATAATACAATGACTTCTTTTGAACAGCTTTTCCAATTAGCCCTAATTTGAAGAGGGAGTGGTTACACAATGAATTGGACACACCTAGAGACGCCTTCAAGACCTCTTAGCGGAACACAAGTACGCTATACGGGTAGGCAATGAAGACTACCCCATGGCAAGGCACTACAAGTCCTTACACCATGGCAACCCTGCCTCCCTACAAGCTATGGGTATTGATCATGTTCCGGCCTCTATTAGAAAAGGGGACCGTCTTAAACAGTTAAAACAAAGGGAAGGTTTTGGGATTTACAAACTACAAGCCACTAAATACCCGGGTTTAAATGAAGATATGGATTTCTCACCATTCCTGTAGGGTTGTGATAGGTCCATTTGCTGTCATCTAGTGGTCATTTTGCTCAATTGCCCTCAGCTATGTTTAGACTATTGTTGTTCATGTTTGGCTGTGTTCTAGTGTACTATGGAATATATTGCTTTCTTATTCTTGACACTTCTCCCGGTCATGTTTAAGGTTAGAACTACCTTTCTAAGTGTTCTGATACTTCTAGCTTGGAGTTGTATTTTTTTGATAACATAGCTACAGTATTTCACTTTTTAATGTGTATAGTATTGCTTACTAGGTGTGTCCAATCAATTTTAACCACTCCCTTCAAATTAGGGCTAATTGGAAAAGCTGTTCAAAGGAGGACATTGTATTATTTCTTTGTACTCCCTGACGAAGGCCATGCAGCCGAAACGCGTCAGATTTTTAAAACCTTGTTTCTATTGAACATGCCATACAAATAAAGGCATTTTAATCAATTATATGAAGAGTGCCTTGGTCCTCCTTTCTATTTTATACTGTACTCTGTATTTCACACAGTGAGTCTATGCAACCTATTATGTGTCAAGGGAAGCACATTTTACTCCTGAACGTGTTTAGGCTTGCCATAACAAAGGGGTTGAATACTTTCTGACTCAAGACATTTCAGATTTAAATCTTTTATTCATTTGTAAAAAAGAAAAGAAAAACATATTTCCACTTTGACATTATGAGTTATTGTGTGTAGGACAGTGACAGTAAAATCTCAATTTAATCGATTTAAAAATTCAAAATGTGGAAAAGGTCTAGGCAGTGAATACTTTCTGAAGGCCCTGTAGCTGGTATCATGACTTTCAGCATGACAATCAACATCATAACTAAAAGTGAGAAAGAACTATATCTCACAGATCCAGGAATGGTTAAATGAACACGGATAGTCATGCCATGGTCCTTGGTCTGATGAACTGTGAGTTAACAACACACAGTTCTCCACTCCACCACCATTAGGCTGTCCACTCCCCCAGTACCTGCAGTAGAAATAACACAGTTAGACTGACCACTCTCTCAGAACCTAGAGTATGAACAATACAGAGCTAGACTGACCACTCTCTCAGAACCTAGAGTATGAACAATACAGTTAGACTGGATACTCTCTCAGAACCTAGAGTATGAACAATACAGAGCTAGACTGACCACTCTCTCAGAACCTAGAGTATGAACAATACAGAGCTAGACTGACCACTCTCTCAGAACCTAGAGTATGAACAATACAGTTAGACTGGATACTCTCTCAGAACCTAGAGTATGAACAATACAGAGCTAGACTGACCACTCTCTCAGAACCTAGAGTATGAACAATACAGTTAGACTGGATACTCTCTCAGAACCTAGAGTATGAACAATACAGAGCTAGACTGACCACTCTCTCAGGACCTAGAGTATGAACAATACAGAGCTAGACTGACCACTCTCTCAGGACCTAGAGTATGAACAATACAGAGCTAGACTGACCACTCTCTCAGAACCTAGAGTATGAACAATACAGAGATAGACTGACCACTCTCTCAGGACCTAGAGTATGAACAATACAGAGCTAGACTGACCACTCTCTCAGAACCTAGAGTATGAACAACACAGAGCTAGACTGACCACTCTCTCAGAACCTAGAGTATGAACAATACAGAGCTAGACTGACCACTCTCTCAGAACCTAGAGTATGAACAATACAGAGCTAGACTGACCACTCTCTCAGAACCAAGAGTATGAACAATACAGAGCTAGACTGGATACTCTCTCAGAACCTAGAGTATGAACAATACAGTTAGACTGGATACTCTCTCAGGACCTAGAGTATGAACAATACAGAGCTAGACTGACCACTCTCTCAGAACCTAGAGTATGAACAACACAGAGCTAGACTGACCACTCTCTCAGAACCTAGAGTATGAACAATACAGAGCTAGACTGACCACTCTCTCAGGACCTAGAGTATGAACAACACACAGAATCAGTCCTACCCCTTACACGGTGGTCAGAGTTGTTAGAGCAGTAGTCTCTTACTTTGGGGTGGTCAGTGGGTTGCCGTCCACCCATTTCCAGGTCCCCTCAGTAACAGTGTCAGTCAGACCAATCCAGAAACCCTTGTTGAGGTGGAAGAGAAACTCCTGTTGGTGAGAAAGAGCTGATATTGTCAACTACTATAGACTACATGTGTTAAATACTGGAAGATACATTACTGACCAAGGGATGTTTGATCATAACCCCCCCGCCATATCTCTCTCTCTCTCTCACCTGTTCCTTATCACTGTTGATGATCACCAGGTCTGCTCCTCTCTCCAGACAGTCATCTTTGCTCTCCCCCCAGGTTTTAGTCTCAGTAGACAGGAAGTACCAACTGGATTCAAACTTCTTCCAGTCTTTAGGGCAGGTTTGTTCTACAAGACAAAAACATGAATTTCCATCTTATTATTCTGCACCTATTATTTTAGAATAGAAACACAAGTTGACTGCATATTAGATATATGATGTTATGATCATTTATTAGGTAAACTCACTCAGATTAGAGAACTTTCTCATGAGATCATTTTTCTCTTTCTGTTGCTGGTCTCTCTCTTTAGTCAGGGTGTTACTGCTGGTCTGTAGCTGGTCTCTCTCTTTAGTCAGGGTGTTACTGCTGGTCTGTAGCTGGTCTCTCTCTTTAGTCAGGGTGTTACTGCTGGTCTGTAGCTGGTCTCTCTCTTTAGTCAGAAGGCTGTAACTGGTCTGTAGCTGGTCTCTCTCTTTAGTCAGAAGGCTGTAACTGGTCTGTAGCTGGTCTCCCTCTTTAGTCAGAAGGCTGTAACTGGCCTGTAGCTGGTCTCTCTCTGTTGAGTCGTGATGACCAATTACTCCATCTGTAAAAGGGAAAAGTTAATCAAACATGTAACTACCACACCATTGATGATTAAGGATGATTAAGGATGATTAAGTATGATTAAGGTTGATTAAGGATGATTAAGGATGATTAAGGATGATTAAGTATTCTACTTAAGTCTCAGTGACAAAATACTAAACTTACAGTAGACAGACAGGCCTATGATCCCAGTCAGTAGGAGAACACACAGCAGCCCCAGACACACTGCAGCTACTCCAGAGGGTCTCTTCCACCACTGGAAATGTACTGAATCACAAATTATTAAAGTATGGTATTTGGTAATGTGTTTTACTGTATCATCCACGATTGGGACAAATAAATAAAAAAAAATTGTATTTGTCACATGCGCCGTATCCAACAGGTGTTTTAACCTGTTGGGGCTACAGGTTAGCAATGAACCCCGAGACGGGATTGCTAACAAGGCTGGAAATTCAAAACATCAAAAATCTAATAATTTCAATTTCTCAAACAAGCAACTATTTTACACCATTTAAAAGATAAACATCTCCTTATTCCAACCACATTGTTCGATTTTCAAAGAGGCTTTACGGCAAAAGCATAAAGTTAGATTATGTTAGGACAGTACATAGCCACAAAAGTACAAACATCCATTTTCAATTCAAGGTCAGGCGTCACCAAAAGCAGAAACCAGCTAAAATTATGCACTAACCTTTGGCAATCTCCATCAGATGACACTCCTAGGACATTATGTTATACAATACATGCATTTTTTGTTCCATCAAGTTCATATTTATATCCAAAAACAGCATTTTACAGTAGCGTGAAATTCAGATTTTTTTCTTCTCTGAAGTGCTTCCGGTGAACAACGTTACAATTTACAAAATTACTATTCGAAAACATTGGTAAATTATAATATTGTGATTCAAATAATAATAGTTTATCATTTCGTAAATGCTACTGTATTGCCAGATTTCAAAATAACTTTACTGGGAAATCACAAGTTGCAATAAACCGGGTGCTGTGCTAAGAACAATAGGCTAGGCTATATAGGTTAGCATCATCTTGTAACCAGCTAATATCAATAATACTATCGTCAATAATCCCTTACCTTTGATTATCTTCATCCATTGGCACTTCCAGGAATCCCAGGTCCACTACAAATGTGGTTTCTTTTGACAAAGTTCATAATTGATGTCCAAATAACTCCAAGTTGTTCCATGTTGTTAGCGCTTCGGTGGCTACTCAAAAGTAGTGCGGGCGGGGGGTGGGAAGTCACGGCGAAAAGTTAAAAAAGTTAAAAAAATTATCTATTTACGTTCGTTCAAACATGTCAAACGTTGTTTAGCATCAATCTTTAGAGCCATTTTTAACGTGAAACATCAGGGAGGTCAACTTCCCTTCCTTGTCATCCGGTCTCTGTTGATCATAGACGCTTCAAACAACTTTATAAAGATCGCTGACATCTAGTGGAAGCCGTAGGAGTTGCGAAATGAATCCTTTCTCACTGTGGTATCTATTAAACAATGATTAAAAAAAATTGTACAGCCACAAAATTCTTTTTTTCTCTCAGGTTTTCTCAGGTTTTTGCCTGCCATATGAGTTTTGTTATACTTACAGACACCATTCAAACAGTTTTAGAAAATTCAGAGTGTTTTCTATCCAAATCTGGTAATAATATGCATATCCTAGCTTCTGAGTTGGTGTAGGTGGCAGTTAAAAATGGGCACATATTTTTTTCAAAATTCTCAATACTGCCCCCGTAGCCCATTAAGAAAAATACAAAAAAATGAAAATAAATAAAAGTAACAAATAATTAAAGAGCAGCAGTAAAATACCAATAGCAGGGCTTTATACAGGGAGTACCGGTACAGAGTCAGTGTGCGGGAGCACTGGTGTCGAGGTAATTGAGGTAATATGTACATGTAGGTAGAGTTATTAAAGTTACTATGCATAGATAATAAACAGAGTAGCAGCAGGGTAAAAGAGGGGGGGGACAATGCAAATAGTCTGGGTAGCCATTTGATTAGATGTTCAGGAGTCTTATGGCTTGGGGGTAGAAACTGTTTATAAGCCTCTTGGACCTAGACTTAGGCACTCTGTTACTGCTTGCCATGCGATAACAGAGAGAACAGTCTATGACTAGGGTGGCTGGAGTCTTTGACAATGTTTAAGGCCTTCCTCTGACACCGCCTGGTATAGAGGTCCTGGATGGCAGGAAGTTTGGCCCAGTGATGTACTGGGCTGTATGCACTACCCTTTGTAGTGCCTTGCTGTCGGAGGCCGAGCAGTTGCCATACCAGGCAGTGGTGCAACCAGTTAGGATGCTCTCGGTGGTGCAGCGTTAGAACCTTTTGAGGATCTGAGGACCCATGCCAAATGTTTTCAGTCTGTTGTGCCCTCTTTTCAGATTTTGTTGTGCCCTCTTCACAACCGTCTTGGTGTGTTTGGACCATGTTAGTTTGTTGGTGATGTGGACACCAAAGAACTTGAAACTCTCAACCTGCTCCACTACAGCCCCATCGATGAGAACAGGGGCATGCTCGGTCCTCCTTTTCCTGTAGTCCGCGATCATCTCCTTTGTCTTGATCACGTTGAGGGAGAGGTTGTTGTCCTTGCACCACATGGCCAGGTCTCTGACCTCCTATAAATATGAACATGATTGAACAAAACATGCATGTATTGTATAGCATAATGTCCTAGGGTTGTCATCTGATGAAGATCATCAAAGGTTAGTGCTACATTTAGCTGTGGTTTGGGTTTATGTGACATTATATGCTAGCTTGAAAAATGGGTGTCTGATTATTTCTGGCTGGGTACTCTGCTGACATAATCTAATGTTTTGCTTTCGTTGTAAAGCCTTTTTGAAATCGGACAGTGTGGTTAGATTAACCTGTTAGGGCTAGGGGGCAGCATTTGCACGTCTGGATAAAAAAATGTACCCGATTTAATCTGGTTACTAATCCTACCCAGTAACTAGAATATGCATATACTTATTATATATGGATAGAAAACACTCTAAAGTTTCTAAAACTGTTTGAATGGTGTCTGTGAGTATAACAGAACTCATTTGGCAGGCAAAACCCTGAGACATTTTCTGACAGGAAGTGGATACCTGATGTGTTGTATTACCTTTAAACCTATCCCATTGAAAAACACAGGGGCTGAGGAATATTTTGGCACTTCCTATTGCTTCCACTAGATGTCACCAGCCTTTACAAAGTGTTTTGAGTCTTCTGGAGGGAGATCTGACCGAACAAGAGCCATGGAACGATGATGTCCCATTAGACACCTGGCGCGCGAGTTCATGTTGGGTACCCTCGTTCCAATACGTTATAAAAGAGTATGCATTCGTCCACCTTGAATATTATTCATGTTCTGGTTAAAAAAGGCCCTAATGATTTATGCTATACAACGTTTGACATGTTTGAACGAACGTAAATATATTTTTTCCCCTCGTTCATGACGAGAAGTCCGGCTGGCTTAGATCATGTGCTAACAAGACGGAGATTTTTGGACATAAATGATGAGCTTTTTTGAACAAAACTACATTCGTTATGGACCTGTGATACCTGGAAGTGACATCTGATGAAGAGAATCAAAGGTAATGGATTATTTACATAGTATTTTCGATTTTAGATCTCCCCAACATGACGTCTAGTCTGTATCGCAACGCGTATTTTTCTGGGCGCAGTGCTCAGATTATTGCAAAGTGTGATTTCCCAGTAAGGTTATTTTTAAATCTGGCAAGTTGATTGCGTTCAAGAGATGTAAATCTATAATTCTTTAAATGACAATATAATATTTTACCAATGTTTTCTAATTTGAATTATTTAATTTGTGACGCTGACTTGACTGCCGGTTATTGGAGGGAAACGATTTCCTCAACATCAATGCCATAGTAAAACGCTGTTTTTGGATATAAATATGAACTTGATAGAACTAAAAATGCATGCATTGTCTAACATAATGTCCTAGGAGTGTCATCTGATGGAGATTGTAAAAGGTTAGTGCATCATTTTAGCTGGTTTTATGGTTTTGGTGACCCTGTCTTTGACTTGACAAAACATTACACACAACTCTTGTAAATGTACTGTCCTAACATACTCTAAATTTATGCTTTTGCCGTAAAACCTTTTTGAAATCGTAAAACGTGGTTAGATTAAGGAGATGTTTATCTTTCAAAGGGTGTAAAATAGTTGTATGTTTGAAAAATGTGAATTTTGACATTTATTTGGATTCAAATTTGCCGCTCTTGAAATGCACCTGCTGTTGATGGAGTGCACCACGGGTGGCACGCTAGCGTCCCACCTAGCCCATAGAGGTTAACGAGAGTCTTGTCTTTAAAATGGTGTAAAATAGTCATATGTTTGAGAAATTGAAGTAATAGCATTTCTAAGGTATTTGAAAATCGCGCCACGGGATTACACTGGCTGTTGCGTAGGTGGGACGATTTCGTCCCGCCTAGCCCAGAGAGGTTAAGTAGGGGAGGTTCATAGATTTGAAGTACAGTGAAATTATCATCATTATTAGGTTTTGTTTGTAGTCAACTTATGGGTTTCTGAATCGGTGTAGTTTAATGAAATGTTTTTTTTGGGGAAAAAGAGCGCTTCATTGTCTCTCTGTGGAATGTTTCCTAGAAGCCACGATTCCTTAAAGGGGTATATACACATATGGAATCTTAGAAGTTACACACACACATGGAATCATTGAAGTTTTATTTTCTGAGTTTTAATTAAATATGTGATAAGGGAATGGTCTGGGAACCTGGGATCCAACATGTATAAAATGTCTGATGGTTTTTCTTTAATTTGTCTAATATAATAAGAAACACCGTTTTGAAAGGGTGGTATGACTTTTGACCTCTATCATGGCACCCCTTTGTGGTCTGATCAGCCTCATGGGAGGGCCATTTGGATGATGAATTTAAGGGCATTTGTAATACTGGTTTTAAGGAAATTTGTATAACTGATAATGATGATGGAGTTTAAAGTTCTTAGACACATTGGTAATTTGAACCAATGAGAAGACAGAATGACGATAAAGGTACAATAATGTTTCTTTGTGGAGTAGTTCAGATTAGTGAATTTGATCTGATTATGTTATTTGAATATCTTTTGACCAGTAGTGGTATTTTTATACATTATAAAGCTAAGTTTAGCTGTGGTTGGATGCAGTGTAAGGAATTTAACACAACAAGGTTGTGAAATTGCCATAATATTATTATTATATTTAGCCAGAATAAGCGTAATAACGGTAGACTTAGGTTAAGTATATAGGATATATTCTAAGCCAACAGGACAGGGATATATGACATCTGTGGTGATCATGAAGAGTATGGAGATACATTTAAGTAGCTATGGAATCATCTCAGGGATTACTATTATAAGACATGTGGATTTTTCTAAAATACATGAGAGCCTTGTGTCAAAAGGATGGGCCAGGAGGAGAGCAAGATAGAGAGCAGAAGGTAAGATTCCCATAATAAGTCAGGATTGAGAGAAGATAGAAGTGATACAGAATTGTTAGATAACAGTTACTGAGTGGAGAGCAGCATAGTTAAGTTTTAGGCAGGTAAAAATGAAAACTGAATTGTAGAAGTGAGAACTTAACCTGGGGTCCACTTAGGCGTGGGGCCCGATTAATGTCAGGATGATTTGTTTTTAACCTGTTGGGTCTAGGGGGCAGCATTTGCACGTCTGGATAAAAAAAATGTACCCGATTTAATCTGGTTACTAATCCTACCCAGTAACTAGAATATGCATATACTTATTATATATGGATAGAAAACACTCTAAAGTTTCCAAAACTGTTTGAATGGTGTCTGTGAGTATAACAGAACTCATTTGGCAGGCAAAACCCTGAGACATTTTCTGACAGGAAGTGGATACCTGATGTGTTGTATTGACTTTAAACCTATCCCATTGAAAAACACAGGGGTTTAGGAATATTTTGGCACTTCCTATTGCTTCCACTAGATGTCACCAGCCTTTACAAAGTGTTTTGAGTCTTCTGGAGGGAGATCTGACCGAACAAGAGCCATGGAACGGTGATGTCCCATTAGACACCTGGCGCGCTAGTTCATGTTGGGTACCCTCGTTCCAATACGTTATAAAAGAGTATGCATTCGTCCACCTTGAATATTATTCATGTTCTGGTTAAAAAAGGCCCTAATGATTTATGCTATACAACGTTTGACATGTTTGAACGAACGGAAATATATTTTTTCCCCTCGTTCATGACGAGAAGTCCGGCTGGCTTACATCATGTGCTAACGAGACGGAGATTTTTGGACATAAATGATGAGCTTTTTTGAACAAAACTACATTCGTTATGGACCTGTGATACCTGGAAGTGACATCTGATGAAGAGAATCAAAGGTAATGGATTATTTACATAGTATTTTCGATTTTAGATCTCCCCAACATGACGTCTAGTCTGTATCGCAACGCGTATTTTTCTGGGCGCAGTGCTCAGATTATTGCAAAGTGTGATTTCCCAGTAAGGTTATTTTTAAATCTGGCAAGTTGATTGCGTTCAAGAGATGTAAATCTATAATTCTTTAAATGACAATATAATATTTTACCAATGTTTTCTAATTTTAATTATTTAATTTCTGACGCTGACTTGACTGCCGGTTATTGGAGGGAAACGATTTCCTCAACATCAATGCCATAGTAAAACGCTGTTTTTGTATATAAATATGAACTTGATAGAACTAAAAATGCATGCATTGTCTAACATAATGTCCTAGGAGTGTCATCTGATGGAGATTGTAAAAGGTTAGTGCATCATTTTAGCTGGTTTTATGGTTTTGGTGACCCTGTCTTTGACTTGACAAAACATTACACACAACTCTTGTAAATGTACTGTCCTAACATACTCTAAATTTATGCTTTCGCCGTAAAACCTTTTTGAAATCGTAAAACGTGGTTAGATTAAGGAGATGTTTATCTTTCAAATGGTGTAACATAGTTGTATTTTTGAAAAATTTGAATTTTGACATTTATTTGGATTCAAATTTGCCGCTCTTGAAATGCACCTGCTGTTGATGGAGTGCACCACGGGTGGCACGCTAGCGTCCCACCTAGCCCCAAGAGGTTAACTTAGGAACAGGAAGAAGAGTTAAAAGCGGTACCCTCCGTGTTAGGGTCCCAAGGACCCATTGATGTGGGGTTAATTAGAGTTATTTTAGTGTAAGTAGTCCTGAAGTCAAATTATAGATTTTATTAAAATACCTTATTAGTAATTTAGGAAAATTTGAGCCCCGAGGGAAGCTAAATTTTGATTTATGGAAATGATATTTTACGAATCCTTCTCAGGAGGGCTGTAAGGCAGACTGTTAGTATTCTTACCAGAACAAGGTCATAAAGTCAGCAAGAGGAAGTTGCAACTCTGGCAGGAGGAAGTTATCTATTTGGGGCACACTATAACTCAAGAAGGGAGAACACTTAATTCTACCAGAAAGACAGCCATCCTAGAAGCACCTAAACCACTCAATAAGAAACAAATAAAAAGTTATTAACATCTAGCTCAGTACTGGCGTTTCCCAGATATGATCGCCCCTTTACCCAGAAAGTAGACTGTAGGGAGGGGTTCATGACATCAGTGATGAGGGTTTGGAGCGGGTAGTCGCACTTCGCTTCGCTCCACAGGTAATATTACATTTCATTACATTACAACGGTTTGATTTGTTTGATCTGAGCAATTTTTTCTTAGCTAGCTACATAGCCGTCTTTGTATCAAAGATAATTGTGTAGTTTAGAGTAATTATCGAGGTTAGCTAGCCAGCCAGCTGTTTTCGTCCTCCTAACTTAGTCAACACTGCTAGCTAGCCAACTAGCCAACTTCTACCGACTAGCAGCACTGTAGAAACTATTACATTACAACGGAATGACTTAGTCAACTTAGTCAACACTGCTAGCTAGCCAACTAGCCAACTTCTACCAACTAGCAGCACTGTAGAAACTATTACATTACAACGGAACGACTTGATTAGTGTAGTGCTAGCTAGCTACATAGCTGTCTTTGCTGTATTTGTATCTAAGATAATTGTGTAGTTTAGAGTAATTTATCGAGGTTAGCTAGCCAGCCGCGCCGCGACGCCGTTGTCCAGACTCCAGACTTAGTCAACACACCTAGTCATCATCAAACCCACTGCTAGCTAGCCAACCTTTACTGACTAGCAGCACTGTAGAAACTAATACACTACAACGGAACGATTTGACTAGTGCAGTGTTAGCTGTCTTTGTCATAGTCTGATAATTGTGTAGTTTAGAGTAATTATCGAGGTTAACTAGCCAGCCGCGCCGCGACGCCACGCCATTGTCCAGACTCCAGACTTAGTCAACACCCCTAGTCATCATCAAACCCACTGCTAGCTAGCCAACCTTTACTGACTAGCAGCACTGTAGAAACTAATACACTACAACGGAACGATTTGACTAGTGCAGTGTTAGTTGTCTTTGTCATAGTTTGATAACTGTGTAGATTAGAGTAATTATCGAGGTTAGCTAGCCAGCTATTTTCGTCCCCCGCGACGGCATTTTTCCAAACCTAGCCAACTATTACCGACGAGCAGCATTGTAGAACTAAATACATTACAAAGGAACGTCTTGATTAGTGCAATGTTAGCTAGCTACATAGTTGCTTTTGTATCATGATAAGGTGTTGTACTGAAACTATCGAGGTTACCTAGCCAGCTACACGTTCCAACAAAGTCAACAACGCAGCCACTGCTAGCTAGCCTACTTCACCAGCCAGCAGTACTGTATCATCTTCGTCATTTTAGTCAATAAAATTTTTCCAACTTAAGCTTAACTTTATGAACATTCGAGAAGTGTAGTCCACTTGTCATTCCAATCTCCTTTGCATTAGCATAGCCTCTTCTGTAGCCTGTCAACTATGTGTCTGTCTATCCCTGTTCTCTCCCCTCTGCACAGGCCACACAAACGCTTCACACCGCGTGGCCGCTGCCACTCTAACCTGGTGGTCCCAGCGCGCACGACCCACGTGGAGTTCCAGGTCTCCGGCAGCCTCTGGAACTGCCGGTCTGCGGCCAACAAGGCAGAGTTCATCTCAGCCTATGCTACCCTCCAGCACCTCGACTTCTTGGCACTGACGGAAACATGGATTACCACAGATAACACTGCTACTCCTACTGCTCTCTCCTCGTCTGCCCACGTGTTCTCGCATACCCCGAGAGCATCTGGCCAGCGGGGTGGTGGCACTGGAATCCTCATCTCTCCCAAGTGGACATTCTCTCTTTCTCCCCTGACCCATCTGTCTATCTCCTCATTTGAATTCCATGCTGTCACAGTTACCAGCCCTTTCAAGCTTAACCTCTATGGGCTAGGCGGGACGAATTCGTCCCACCTACGTAACAGCCACTTGAAGCCTGTGGCGCGATTTTCAAAACCTTAAAAATCCTATTACTTCAATTTCTCAAACATATGACTATTTTACAGCTATTTAAAGACAAGACTCTCATTAATCTAACCACACTGTCCGATTTCAAAAAGGCTTTACAACGAAAGCAAAACATTACATTATGTCAGCAGAGTACCAAGCCATAAATAATCAGACACCCATTTTTCAAGCTAGCATATAATGTCACAAAAACCCAGAAGACAGCTAAATGCAACACTAACCTTTGATGATCTTCATCAGATGACAACCCTAGGACATTATGTTATACAATACATGCATGTTTTGTTCAATCAAGTTCATATTTATATCAAAAACCAGCTTTTTACATTAGCATGTGACGTTCAGAACTAGCATACCCCCCGCAAACTTCCGGGGAATTCGCTAACATTTTACTAAATTACTCACGACAAACGTTCACAAAAAGCATAACAATTATTTTAAGAATTATAGATACAGACCTCCTCTATGCACTCGATATGTCCGATTTTAAAATAGCTTTTTGGTGAAAGCACATTTTGCAATATTCTAAGTACATAGCCCAGGCATTACGGGCTAGCTATTTAGACACCCGGCAAGTTTAGCACTCACCATAATCATATTTACTATTATAAAAGTTTGATTACCTTTTGTTGTCTTCGTCAGAATGCACTCCCAGGACTGCTACTTCAATAACAAATGTTGGTTTGGTCCAAAATAATCCATCGTTATATCCGAATAGCGGCGTTTTGTTCGTGCATTCCAGACACTATCCGAAATGGTAAAGAAGGGTTGTGCGCATGGCGCAATTCGTGACAAAAAAATTCTAAATATTCCATTACCGTACTTCGAAGCATGTCAACCGCTGTTTAAAATCCATTTTTATGCCATTTTTCTCGTAGAAAAGCGATAATATTCCGACCGGGAATCTCCTTTTCGGCAAACAGAGGAAAAAATCACAAAGACGGGGGCGGTCAGGTCACGCGCCTAAGCCCAGAGTACCTTGATTGGCCACTTGAGAAAGGCGATAATGTGTTTCAGCCTGGGGCTGGGATGACGACATTCAGGTTTTTCCCGGGCTCTGAGCGCCTATGGACGACGTAGGAAGTGTCACGTTAGAGCAGAGATCCTTAGTAAAAGATAGAGATGGCAAAGAAGTTCCGGAAATGGTCAGACAGGCCACTTCCTGTCAGAAAATGTCTCAGGGTTTTGCCTGCCAAATGAGTTCTGTTATACTCACAGACACCATTCAAACAGTTTTAGAAACTTTAGAGTGTTTTCTATCCATATATAATAAGTATATGCATATTCTAGTTACTGGGTAGGATTAGTAACCAGATTAAATCGGGTACATTTTTTTATCCAGACGTGCAAATGCTGCCCCCTAGCCCTAACAGGTTAAAAGAGGAAGTAAACATAGACAAATCTATATTAAAATTGTCAGTCTAGAGCACCAGTGAAAGGGATTTCGAAATGGAAGAAGTTAGGAGCAATTTATATAAGGACGGTATTTGGTATCATGATAAGTTACCAATACTACCTAAGTCATTGTTTAGAGATGCGGCAAGATCGACACATGGGCAGAGCCATGTGTCAACAGGGGGATAGTAGAGCATGTTCGGAAACACTTTGTGGCCTATTGGAAAACGAACTACTTAAAAAAACATTTTTTATAATAGATAAGTATATTAAATGGGAAGAAGTGGTCCCAACTTACTGGGTGGACACGATTAGGGTAGTTGGTTTACTAGGATCTATCTCTTTAAATAATGGATTACATTTTAGCTGATCAGGTAAACCATATAGAATGCCAGAGTTAGGGAGGCCAGAACAGGTAGACATAGAAGTTGAAGATATACTAACAGAACACATGGTTAACCAAACCCGTATGTCCGAAACTTTGTGTCCAACAGGTGAATTACAGGAGAAGATGATTCACTCAATCCAACCAGGAGACTGGGTGTGGATCCAGTCCCTGAGGAGAAAAGAACTGGAAGCAGCCACGGTGGGATGGCCCATACCAAGTGTTCCTGGTAATAGCCTTCGCGGTGAGAATAGCTGAAAGAGCTACCTGGGTTCATATCACACATTGCGGGAGGGTAAGACACACTGACACTGTCGAACAATCACAGAGTTAGGAGAAGAACCGAATACCAATAAGTTTCGGGGGTTACCTCTGTAACGAAGATTCCCTAACGCGCCCGATCCTCACTGTGTGCGTTCATAGAAGTGAAAGTGTGGGTTGGCCTCTAGCCAGTGATATATTCTCCGGGAGGGGGTGGGGCTTTACAGGGGTACTGGTCAGTCTGAGCTGTCTGATTGTGGGAGCCATATTCCTAATACACCATGAACCACTCGAGAAGGCAGAAAGTGATAACTTGACCCATAGTGTAGAAGATGAGGAGTTTTTATGGCCTAGGTACAAAAGGTCACTCGATCTGGATAAAAAGGAAGTGAGAGTAGAGTTAGGGAAGGATGTCTCAATAGAGTTCTATGCAGACCAAATGGGGTCCCTAACCTCCTGGCAGTCTAGGACTCGGACTTCATGGGGAAGATATCTGTGAAGATCCCGGTGTAACTCATGGAATCAGGTCATAGCTCACACACAGAGAGAAGGCTATGTCAATCCACACACCCAATATAGAAACAGATGGAGTATAGTGAAGGCCAGGGTTTTTGACTGCAATCCAGAGCAAGGGAAGTATTGCCTGAAGATAAGAATGACCATTAAAAGCATAAAGAAAGAGGATTTAGGGTTATGGTATGTTGGCCTTGACCAGACCATTGTCGACACTGCGGTACCATTCCGAGTAGTAGAGGTTAGGACAGGAGATAGTTCTACCGCCAGCCAGAATACCAGTAGTACCCCTGATAAAACGGACATTACCCATGTAGTCATCCAGAGCCAAGGACCGGTGAGGATAGTTTAGACAAAATATCTTAACCTGTTAGGGCTAGGGGGCAGCATTGACACGGCTGGATAAAAAACATACCCGATTTAATCTGGTTACCACTCCTACCCAGTAACTAGAATATGCATATACTTATTACATATGGATAGAAAACACCCTAGATTTTCTAAAACTGTTTGAATGGTATCTGTGAGTATAACAGAACTCACATGGCAGGTCAAAACCTGAGAGATTCCTTTACAGGAAGTGGCCTGTCTGACCATTTGTTGAACTTCTTTTCCATCTCTATCATTTACTAAGGATCTCTGCTCTAACGTGACACTTCCCACGTCTTCCATAGGCTCTCAGAGCCCGGGAAAAAACAGAATGTCGTCATTCCAGCCCCAGGCTGAAACACATTATCGCCTTTCTCAAGTGGCCGATCAAGAGACACTGGCTTATGCGCGTGACCCCGACCGCCCCCGCCTTTGGGATTTTTTCCTCTGTTTGCCGAAAAGGAGATTCCCTGTCGGAATATTATCGCTTTTCTACGAGAAAAATGTCGTAAAAATTGATTTTAAACAGCGGTTGACATGCTTCGAAGTACGGTAATGGAATACTTAGAATTTTATTGTCACGAATTGCGCCATGCGCGTGACACTTCTTTACTATTTCGGATAGTGTCTGGAACGCACGAACAAAACGCCGCTATTCGGATATAACGATGGATTATTTTGGACCAAACCAACATTTGTTATTGAAGTAGCAGTCCTGGGTGTGTATTCTGACGAAGACAACAAAAGGTAATGAAACTTTTATAATAGTAAATATGATTATGGTGAGTGCTAAACTTGCCGGGTGTCTAAATAGCGAGCCCGTGATGCCTGGGCTATGTACTTAGAATATTGCAAAATGTGCTTTCACCAAAAAGCTATTTTAAAATCGGACATATCGAGTGCATAGAGGAGGTCTGTATCTATAATTCTTAAAATAATTGTTATGCTTTTTGTGAACGTTTGTCGTGAGTAATTTAGTAAAATGTTAGCGAATCCCCCGGAAGTTTGCGGGGGGTATGCTAGTTCTGAACGTCACATGCTAATGTAAAAAGCTGGTTTTTGATATAAATATGAACTTGATTGAACAAAACATGCATGTATTGTATAACATAATGTCCTAGGTGTGTCATCTGATGAAGATCATCAAAGGTTAGTGCTGCATTTAGCTGTCTTCTTGGTTTTTGTGACATTATATGCTAGCTTGAAAAACGGGTGTCTGATTATTTCTGGCTGGGTACTCTGCTGACATAATCTAATGTTTTGCTTTCGCTGTAAAGCCTTTTTGAAATCGGACAGTGTGGTTAGATAAAGGAGAGTCTTGTCTTTAAAATGCTGTGAAATAGTCATATGTTTGAAAAATTGAAGTTTTTGTATTTTTGAGGAATATGTAATTCGTGCCACGCCTATCATTGGATATTGGAGCAGGTGTTCCGCTAGCGGAACGTCTAGATGTAACAGGTTAATGATGAATTGTATTAGACGTTATTAGACATTTCTGTTGTTGAGGAGGATGGGAGACCCACAGTATAGGTGCGTAACGCACAGAGACGTCCAAAATGTGTTTCAAAAATCGTCAAAGAGTAATTATTTTAACCTAAAGCATTTAATAAAGACACTTATAGTACAATATTATGGGGAATAGGAATGAGAGGGCTACTTACTTATGATTTATTATTGGAGAATACCACAACAACATTACATGTTGGACTGTACACATTAATATGATTTATTATTGGAGAATACCACAACAACATTACATGTTGGACTGTACACATTAATATGATTTATTATATACCACAACAACATTACATGTTGGACTGAACACATTAATATGATTTATTATATACCACAACAACATTACATGTTGGACTGTACACATTAATATGATTTATTATATACCACAACAACATTACATGTTGGACTGAACACATTAATATGATTTATTATATACCACAACAACATTACATGTTGGACTGTACACATTAATATGATTTATTATATACCACAACAACATTACATGTTGGACTGAACACATTAATATGATTTATTATATACCACAACAACATTACATGTTGGACTGTACACATTAATATGATTTATTATATACCACAACAACATTACATGTTGGACTGTACACATTAATATGATTTATTATATACCACAACAACATTACATGTTGGACTGAACACATTAATATGATTTATTATATACCACAACAACATTTCATGTTGGACTGTACACATTAATATGATTTATTATATACCAAAACAACATTACATGTTGGACTGAACACATTAATATGATTTATTATATACCACAACAACATTACATGTTGGACTGAACACATGAATATGATTTATTATATACCACAACAACATTACATGTTGGACTGTACACATTAATATGATTTATTATATACCACAACAACATTACATGTTGGACTGTACACATTAATATGATTTATTATATACCACAACAACATTTCATGTTGGACTGTACACATTAATATGATTTATTATATACCACAACAACATTACATGTTGGACTGTACACATTAATATGATTTATTATATACCACAACAACATTACATGTTGGACTGAACACATTAATATGATTTATTATATACCACAACAACATTACATGTTGGACTGAACACATTAATATGATTTATTATATACCACAACAACATTACATGTTGGACTGTACACATTAATATGATTTATTATATACCACAACAACATTACATGTTGGACTGTACACATTAATATGATTTATTATATACTACAACAACATTACATGTTGGACTGAACACATTAATATGATTTATTATATACCACAACAACATTACATGTTGGACTGTACACATTAATATGATTTATTATATACCACAACAACATTTCATGTTGGACTGAACAAATTAATGTTATTTATTATATACCACAACAACATTTCATGTTGGACTGAACACATTAATGTTATTTATTATATACCACAACAACATTACATGTTGGACTGTACACATTAATATGATTTATTATTGGAGAATACCACAACAACATTTCATGTTGGACTGTACAAATTAATGTTATTTATTATATACCACAACAACATTTCATGTTGGACTGAACACATTAATATGATTTATTATATACCACAACAACATTACATGTTGGACTGAACAAATTTATGTTATTTATTATATACCACAACAACATTTCATGTTGGACTGTACACATTAATATGATTTATTATATACCACAACAACATTACATGTTGGACTGTACAAATTAATATGATTTATTATATACCACAACAACATTACATGTTGGACTGTACACATTAATATGATTTATTATATACTACAACAACATTACATGTTGGACTGTACACATTAATATGATTTATTATATACCACAACAACATTACATGTTGGACTGTACACATTAATATGATTTATTAAAAACAAAGGAGGACAAAGGCACTCTTCATATAATTAATTAAAATGCCTTTATCTGTATGTTATGTTCAATAGAAACAAAGTTTTTAAAAATCCTACGCGTTTCGGCTGCATGGCCTTCGTCAGGGAGTACAAAGAATAATACAATGACTTCTTTTGAACAGCTTTTCCAATTAGCCCTAATTTGAAGAGGGAGTGGTTACACAATGAATTGGACACACCTAGAGACGCCTTCAAGACCTCTTAGCGGAACACAAGTACGCTATACGGGTAGGCAATGAAGACTACCCCATGGCAAGGCACTACAAGTCCTTACACCATGGCAACCCTGCCTCCCTACAAGCTATGGGTATTGATCATGTTCCGGCCTCTATTAGAAAAGGGGACCGTCTTAAACAGTTAAAACAAAGGGAAGGTTTTGGGATTTACAAACTACAAGCCACTAAATACCCGGGTTTAAATGAAGATATGGATTTCTCACCATTCCTGTAGGGTTGTGATAGGTCCATTTGCTGTCATCTAGTGGTCATTTTGCTCAATTGCCCTCAGCTATGTTTAGACTATTGTTGTTCATGTTTGGCTGTGTTCTAGTGTACTATGGAATATATTGCTTTCTTATTCTTGACACTTCTCCCGGTCATGTTTAAGGTTAGAACTACCTTTCTAAGTGTTCTGATACTTCTAGCTTGGAGTTGTATTTTTTTGATAACATAGCTACAGTATTTCACTTTTTAATGTGTATAGTATTGCTTACTAGGTGTGTCCAATCAATTTTAACCACTCCCTTCAAATTAGGGCTAATTGGAAAAGCTGTTCAAAGGAGGACATTGTATTATTTCTTTGTACTCCCTGACGAAGGCCATGCAGCCGAAACGCGTCAGATTTTTAAAACCTTGTTTCTATTGAACATGCCATACAAATAAAGGCATTTTAATCAATTATATGAAGAGTGCCTTGGTCCTCCTTTCTATTTTATACTGTACTCTGTATTTCACACAGTGAGTCTATGCAACCTATTATGTGTCAACGGAAGCACATTTTACTCCTGAACGTGTTTAGGCTTGCCATAACAAAGGGGTTGAATACTTTCTGACTCAAGACATTTCAGATTTAAATCTTTTATTCATTTGTAAAAAAGAAAAGAAAAACATATTTCCACTTTGACATTATGAGTTATTGTGTGTAGGACAGTGACAGTAAAATCTCAATTTAATCGATTTAAAAATTCAAAATGTGGAAAAGGTCTAGGCAGTGAATACTTTCTGAAGGCCCTGTAGCTGGTATCATGACTTTCAGCATGACAATCAACATCATAACTAAAAGTGAGAAAGAACTATATCTCACAGATCCAGGAATGGTTAAATGAACACGGATAGTCATGCCATGGTCCTTGGTCTGATGAACTGTGAGTTAACAACACACAGTTCTCCACTCCACCACCATTAGGCTGTCCACTCCCCCAGTACCTGCAGTAGAAATAACACAGTTAGACTGACCACTCTCTCAGAACCTAGAGTATGAACAATACAGAGCTAGACTGACCACTCTCTCAGAACCTAGAGTATGAACAATACAGTTAGACTGGATACTCTCTCAGAACCTAGAGTATGAACAATACAGTTAGACTGGATACTCTCTCAGAACCTAGAGTATGAACAATACAGAGCTAGACTGGATACTCTCTCAGGACCTAGAGTATGAACAATACAGTTAGACTGACCACTCTCTCAGAACCTAGAGTATGAACAACACAGAGCTAGACTGACCACTCTCTCAGAACCTAGAGTATGAACAACACAGAGTTAGACTGACCACTCTCTCAGAACCTAGAGTATGAACAATACAGTTAGACTGGATACTCTCTCAGAACCTAGAGTATGAACAATACAGAGCTAGACTGACCACTCTCTCAGAACCTAGAGTATGAACAATACAGTTAGACTGGATACTCTCTCAGAACCTAGAGTATGAACAACACAGTTAGACTGACCACTCTCTCAGAACCTAGAGTATGAACAATACAGTTAGACTGGATACTCTCTCAGAACCTAGAGTATGAACAATACAGAGCTAGACTGGATACTCTCTCAGGACCTAGAGTATGAACAATACAGTTAGACTGACCACTCTCTCAGAACCTAGAGTATGAACAATACAGAGCTAGACTGACCACTCTCTCAGGACCTAGAGTATGAACAATACAGAGCTAGACTGACCACTCTCTAAGAACCTAGAGTATGAACAATACAGAGCTAGACTGACCACTCTCTCAGAACCTAGAGTATGAACAATACAGTTAGACTGGATACTCTCTCAGAACCTAGAGTATGAACAATACAGTTAGACTGACCACTCTCTAAGAATCTAGAGTATGAACAATACAGTTAGACTGGATACTCTCTAAGAACCTAGACTACGAACAATACAGTTAGACTGGATACTCTCTAAGAATCTAGACTACGAACAATACAGTTAGACTGGATACTCTCTAAGAACCTAGAGTATGAACAATACAGTTAGACTGGATACTCTCTAAGAACCTAGACTACGAACAATACAGTTAGACTGGATACTCTCTAAGAATCTAGAGTATGAAAAACACACAGAATCAGTCCTACCCCTTACACGGTGGTCAGAGTTGTTAGAGCAGTAGTCTCTTACTTTGGGGTGGTCAGTGGGTTGCCGTCCACCCATTTCCAGGTCCCCTCAGTAACAGTGTCAGTCAGACCAATCCAGAAACCCTTGTTGAGGTGGAAGAGAAACTCCTGTTGGTGAGAAAGAGCTGATATTGTCAACTACTATAGACTACATGTGTTAAATACTGGAAGATACATTACTGACCAAGGGATGTTTGATCATAACCCCCCCGCCATATCTCTCTCTCTTTCTCTCTCACCTGTTCCTTATCACTGTTGATGATCACCAGGTCTGCTCCTCTCTCCAGACAGTCATCTTTGCTCTCCCCCCAGGTTTTAGTCTCAGTAGACAGGAAGTACCAACTGGATTCAAACTTCTTCCAGTCTTTAGGGCAGGTTTGTTCTACAAGACAAAAACATGAATTTCCATCTTATTATTCTGCACCTATTATTTTAGAATACAAACACAAGTTGACTGCATATTAGATATATGATGTTATGATCATTTATTTGGTAAACTCACTCAGATTAGAGAACTTTCTCATGAGATCATTTTTCTCTTTTTGTTGCTGGTCTCTCTCTTTAGTCAGGGTGTTACTGCTGGTCTGTAGCTGGTCTCTCTCTTTAGTCAGAAGGCTGTAACTGGTCTGTAGCTGGTCTCTCTCTTTAGACAGAAGGCTGTAACTGATCTGTAGCTGGTCTCTCTCTTTAGTCAGAAGGCTGTAACTGGTCTGTAGCTGGTCTCTCTCTTTAGTCAGAAGGCTGTAACTGGCCTGTAGCTGGTCTCTCTCTGTTGAGTCGTGATGACCAATTACTCCATCTGTAAAAGGGAAAAGTTAATCAAACATGTAACTACCACACCATTGATGATTAAGGATGATTAAGGATGATTAAGTATGATTAAGGTTGATTAAGGATGATTAAGGATGATTAAGGATGATTAAGTATTCTACTTAAGTCTCAGTGACAAAATACTAAACTTACAGTAGACAGACAGGCCTATGATCCCAGTCAGTAGGAGAACACACAGCAGCCCCAGACACACTGCAGCTACTCCAGAGGGTCTCTTCCACCACTGGAAATGTACTGAATCACAAATTATTAAAGTATGGTATTTGGTAATGTGTTTTACTGTATCATCCACGATTGGGACAAATAAATAAAATAAAATTGTATTTGTCACATGCGCCGTATCCAACAGGTGTTTTAACCTGTTGGGGCTACAGGTTAGCAATGAACCCCCGAGACGGGATTGCTAACAAGGCTGGAAATTCAAAACATCAAAAATCTAATAATTTCAATTTCTCAAACAAGCAACTATTTTACACCATTTAAAAGATAAACATCTCCTTATTCCAACCACATTGTTCGATTTTCAAAGAGGCTTTACGGCAAAAGCATAAAGTTAGATTATGTTAGGACAGTACATAGCCACAAAAGTACAAACATCCATTTTCAATTCAAGGTCACCAAAAGCAGAAACCAGCTAAAATTATGCACTAACCTTTGGCAATCTCCATCAGATGACACTCCTAGGACATTATGTTATACAATACATGCATTTTTTGTTCCATCAAGTTCATATTTATATCCAAAAACAGCATTTTACAGTAGCGTGAAATTCAGATTTTTTTCTTCTCTGAAGTGCTTCCGGTGAACAACGTTACAATTTACAAAATTACTATTCGAAAACATTGGTAAATTATAATATTGTGATTCAAATAATAATAGTTTATCATTTCGTAAATGCTACTGTATTGCCAGATTTCAAAATAACTTTACTGGGAAATCACAAGTTGCAATAAACCGGGTGCTGTGCTAAGAACAATAGGCTAGGCTATATAGGTTAGCATCTTGTAACCAGCTAATATCAATAATACTATCGTCAATAATCCCTTACCTTTGATTATCTTCATCCATTGGCACTTCCAGGAATCCCAGGTCCACTACAAATGTGGTTTCTTTTGACAAAGTTCATAATTGATGTCCAAATAACTCCAAGTTGTTCCATGTTGTTAGCGCTTCGGTGGCTACTCAAAAGTAGCGCGGGCGGGGGGTGGGAAGTCACGGCGAAAAGTTAAAAAAGTTAAAAAAATAATCTATTTACGTTCGTTCAAACATGTCAAACGTTGTTTAGCATCAATCTTTAGAGCCATTTTTAACGTGAAACATCAGTAATGTTTCAACACGACCGCTCCTGTGTCTAGAAAAACATCTTTGAAAATTGTCTCGAGTCACATGATTGAGCAGGTGCAGGCAATAATGGAAGTGACGACATCCCAGGGAGGTCAACTTCCCTTCCTTGTCATCCGGTCTCTGTTGATCATCGACGCTTCAAACAACTTTATAAAGATCGCTGACATCTAGTGGAAGCCGTAGGAGTTGCGAAATGAATCCTTTCTCACTGTGGTATCTATTAAACAATGATTAAAAAAAATAGTACAGCCACAAAATTCTTTTTTTCTCTCAGGTTTTCTCAGGTTTTTGCCTGCCATATGAGTTTTGTTATACTTACAGACACCATTCAAACAGTTTTAGAAAATTCAGAGTGTTTTCTATCCAAATCTGGTAATAATATGCATATCCTAGCTTCTGAGTTGGTGTAGGTGGCAGTTAAAAATGGGCACCTATTTTTTTCAAAATTCTCAATACTGCCCCCGTAGCCCATTAAGAAAAATACAAAAAAATGAAAATAAATAAAAGTAACAAATAATTAAAGAGCAGCAGTAAAATACCAATAGCAGGGCTTTATACAGGGAGTACCGGTACAGAGTCAGTGTGCGGGAGCACTGGTGTCGAGGTAATTGAGGTAATATGTACATGTAGGTAGAGTTATTAAAGTTACTATGCATAGATAATAAACAGAGTAGCAGCAGGGTAAAAGAGGGGGGGGACAATGCAAATAGTCTGGGTAGCCATTTGATTAGATGTTCAGGAGTCTTATGGCTTGGGGGTAGAAACTGTTTATAAGCCTCTTGGACCTAGACTTAGGCACTCTGTTACTGCTTGCCATGCGATAACAGAGAGAACAGTCTATGACTAGGGTGGCTGGAGTCTTTGACAATGTTTAGGGCCTTCCTCTGACACCGCCTGGTATAGAGGTCCTGGATGGCAGGAAGTTTGGCCCAGTGATGTACTGGGCTGTATGCACTACCCTTTGTAGTGCCTTGCTGTCGGAGGCCGAGCAGTTGCCATACCAGGCAGTGGTGCAACCAGTTAGGATGCTCTCGGTGGTGCAGCGTTAGAACCTTTTGAGGATCTGAGGACCCATGCCAAATGTTTTCAGTCTGTTGTGCCCTCTTTTCAGATTTTGTTGTGCCCTCTTCACAACCGTCTTGGTGTGTTTGGACCATGTTAGTTTGTTGGTGATGTGGACACCAAAGAACTTGAAACTCTCAACCTGCTCCACTACAGCCCCATCGATGAGAACAGGGGCATGCTCGGTCCTCCTTTTCCTGTAGTCCGCGATCATCTCCTTTGTCTTGATCACGTTGAGGGAGAGGTTGTTGTCCTTGCACCACATGGCCAGGTCTCTGACCTCCTCCCTATAGGCTGTCTCGTCATTGTCGGTGATCAGGCCTACCCCTGTTGTGTCATCGGCAAACTTAATGATGGTGTTGGAGTCATGCCTGGCCATGCAGTCATGAGTGAACAGGGAGTACAGGAGGGTACTGAGCACGCACCCCTGAGGGGCCCCCGTGTTGAGGATCAGCGTGGCGGATGTGTTGTTACCTACCCTTACCACCTGGGGGGCGGCCCGTCTGGAAGTCAAGAATCCAGTTACAGAGGGAGGTGTTTAGTCCCAGGGTCCTTAGCTTATTGATGAGCGTTGAGGGTACTATGGTGTTGAACACTGATCTGTAGTCAAGGAATAGCATTCTCACATAGGTGTTCCTTTTGTCCAGGTGGGAAAGGGCAGTGTGGAGTGCAATAGAGATTGCATCATCTGTGGATTTGTTTGGGCGATATGCAAATTGGAGTGGGTCTTGGGTTTCTGGGATAATGGTGTTGATGTGAGCCATTACCAGCCTTCCACTAACTGTTGCTACGGGTCGGTAGTCATTTAGGCAGGTTACCTTAGTGTTCTTGGGCACAGGGTGGTCTGCTTAACCTCTATGGGCTAACCTACTCAACAGCCAGTTGAATCCTGTGGCGCAATTTTCAAATACCTTAGATATGCTATTACTTCAATTTTTCAAAAATATGACTATTTTACACCATTTTAAAGATAAGACTCTTGTTAATCTAACCACACTGTCCGATTTCAAAAAGGCTTTACAACGAAAGCAAAACATTAGATTATGTCAGCAGAGTACCCAGCCAGAAATAATCATACACCCATTTTTCAAGCTAGCATATAATGTCACATAAACCCAAACCACAGCTAAATGTAGCACTAACCTTTGATGATCTTCATCAGATGACAACCCTAGGACATTATGTTATACAATACATGCATGTTTTGTTCAATCATGTTCATATTTATATCAAAAACCAGCTTTTTACATTAGCATGTGACTAGCATGTGACTAGCATTCCCACCGAACACTGCCGGTGAATTTACTAAATTACTCACGATAAACGTTCACAAAAAGCATAACAATTATTTTAAGAATTATAGATACAGAACTCCTCTATGCACTCAATATGTCCGATTTTAAAATAGCTTTTCGGTGAAAGCACATTTTGCAAAATTCTCAGTAGATAGCTAGCCCTGTGATGCCGGGCTATTTAGACACCCAGCAAGTTTAGCACTCATCAAAGTCAGATTTACTATAAGAAAAATGTTATTACCTTTGTTGTCTTTGTCAGAATGCACTCCCAGGACTTCTACTTCAATAACAAATGTTGGTTTGGTCCAAAATAATCCATCGTTATATCCAAACAGCGGTGTTTTGTTTGTGCGTTCTAGACACTATCCTAAAGGGTAAATAAGGGTGGCGAGCATGGCGCAATTCGTGACAAAAAAATTCTAAATATTCCATTACCGTACTTCGAAGCATGTCAACCGCTGTTTAAAATCAATTTTTATGCCATTTTTCTCATAAAAAAGCGATAATATTCAGACCGGGAATCTGCTTTTAGGTAAACAGACAAAGGAAAAGAAAGCATTCGGTCGAAGAAGGCACGCGCCTAAGCCCATAGTACTCTGTGTGGCCACTTGCCAAAAGCGATAAAGTGTTTCAGCCAGAGCCTGCATCGATATCGTTCAGCTTTTTCTTGGGCTCTGAGACCCTATGGAAGCCGTAGGAAGTGTCACGTTATTGCACAGATCCTGAGTCTTCAATAAAAAGAGCCAAGATGAAACACTACTTCTCAGACAGGCCACTTCCTGCTTGAAATCTTCTCAGGTTTTGGCCTGCCATATGAGTTCTGTTATACTCACAGACACCATTCAAACAGTTTTAGAAACTTTAGGGTGTTTTCTATCCAAAGCCAATAATTATATGCATATTCTAGTTACTGGGCAGGAGTAGTAACCAGATTAAATCGGGTACGTTTTTTATCCAGCCGTGTCAATACTGCCCCCTAGCCCTAACAGGTTAAAACATGTTGGGATTACAGACAGACAGGGAGAGGTTGAAAATGTAAGTGAAGACACTTGCAAGTTGGTCAGCACATGCTCAGAGTACACGTCCTGGTAATCCGTCTGGCCCTGCGGCCTTGTGAATGTTGACCTGTCTAAAGGTCTTACTCACATCGGCTACGGAGAGCGTGATCACACAGTCGTCCAGAACAAAGCCATATTACTACATGGCAATCTCACCTGTTTAGTGTGTGTGTGTGTGTGTGTGTGTGTGTGTGTGTGTGTGTGTGTGTGTGTGTGTGTGTGTAATCTTACCTGAAGCAACAACTCCATCTCTTGAACTGGGCTTGAAGGCTCTTACATTGGAATATAATTGGTCATCAATCTCTGTGTTCTTCATTGCATCAAGCTCATCGTCTTCAAATCCATCTGAGTTTTCATAGACTCCCTCTGACATCTTAACACACTTGTGGTGAAATACAGTAACTTCTACTTCTAACCTCAACTCTAATATACGTCTATAGCTGTGTCTTCTCCCCGCAAAGTCCTGCATCTGTGTGATAATATAATACATGATATGACTCCCACCAGCCTTAGTGTGATAATATAATACATGATATGACTCCCACCAGCCTTAGTGTGATAATATAATACATGATATGACTCCCACCAGTCTTAGTGTGATAATATAATACATGATATGACTCCCACCAGCCTTAGTGTGATAATATAATACATGATATGACTCCCACCAGCCTTAGTGTGATAATATAATACATGATATGACTCCCACCAGCCTTAGTGTGATAATATAATACATGATATGACTCCCACCAGTCTTAGTGTGATAATGTAATACATGATATGACTCCCACCAGTCTTAGTTTATAATATAATACATGATGACTCCCACCAGCCTTAGTGTGATAATATAATACATGATATGACTCCCACCAGTCTTAGTTTATAATATAATACATGATATGACTCCCACCAGTCTTAGTGTGATAATATAATACATGATATGACTCCCACCAGCCTTAGTGTGATAATATAATACATGATATGACTCCCACCAGCCTTAGTGTGATAATATAATACATGATATGACTCCCACCAGTCTTAGTTTATAATATAATACATGATGACTCCCACCAGCCTTAGTGTGATAATATAATACATGATATGACTCCCACCAGCCTTAGTGTGATAATATAATACATGATATGACTCCCACCAGTCTTAGTTTATAATATAATACATGATATGACTCCACCAGCCTTAGTGTGATAATATAATACATGATATGACTCCCACCAGCCTTAGTGTGATAATATAATACATGATATGACTCCCACCATCCTTAGATTGATTATACACTGCTCAAAAAAATAAAGGGAACACTAAAATAACACATCCTAGATCTTAATGAATGAAATAATCTTATTAAATACTTTTTTCTTTACATAGTTGAATGTGCTGACAACAAAATCACACAAAAATAATCAATGGAAATCCAATTTATCAACCCATGGAGGTCTGGATTTGGAGTCACACTCAAAATTAAAGTGGAAAAACACACTACAGGCTGATCCAACTTTGATGTAATGTCCTTAAAACAAGTTAAAATGAGGCTCAGTAGTGTGTGTGGCCTCCACGTGCATGTATGACCTCCCTACAACGCCTGGGCATGCTCCTGATGAGGTGGCGGATGGTCTCCTGCGGGATCTCCTCCCAGACCTGGACTAAAGCATCCGCCAACTCCTGGACAGTCTGTGGTGCAACGTGGCGTTGGTGGATGGAGCGAGACATGATGTCCCAGAGGTGCTCAATTGGATTCAGGTCTGGGGAACGGGCGGGCCAGTCCATAGCATCAATGCCTTCTTCTTGCAGGAACTGCTGACACACTCCAGCCACATGAGGTCTAGCATTGTCTTGCATTAGGAGGAACCCAGGGCCAACCGCACCAGCATATGGTCTCACAAGGGGTCTGAGGATCTCATTTCGGTACCTAATGGCAGTCAGGCTACCTCTGGCGAGCACATGGAGGGCTGTGCGGCCCCCCAAAGAAATGCCACCCCACACCATGACTGACCCACCGCCAAACCGGTCATGCTGGAGGATGTTGCAGGCAGCAGAACATTCTCCACGGCGTCTCCAGACTCTGTCACGTCTGTCATGTGCTCAGTGTGAACCTGCTTTCATCTGTGAAGAGCACAGGGCGCCAGTGGCGAATTTGCCAATCTTGGTGTTCTCTGGCAAATGCCAAACGTCCTGCACGGTGTTGGGCTGTAAGCACAACCCCCACCTGTGGACGTCGGGCCCTCATACCACCCTCATGGAGTCTGTTTCTGACCGTTTGAGCAGACACATGCACATTTGTGGCCTGCTGGAGGTCATTTTGCAGGGCTCTGGCAGTGCTCCTCCTGCTCCTCCTTGCACAAAGGCAGAGGTAGCTGTCCTGCTGCTGGGTTGTTGCCCTCCTACGGCCTCCTCTACGTCTCCTGGTGTACTGGCCTGTCTCCTGGTAGCGCCTCCATGCTCTGGACACTACGCTGACAGACACAGCAAACCTTCTTGCCACAGCTCGCATTGATGTGCCATTCTGGATGATCTGCACTACCTGAGCCACTTGTGTGGGTTGTAGACTCCGTCTCATGCTACCACTAGAGTGAAAGCACCGCCAGCATTCAAAAGTGCCCAAAACATCAGCCAGGAAGCATAGGAACTGAGAAGTGGTCTGTGGTCCCCACCTGCAGAACCACTCCTTTATTGGGGGTGTCTTGCTAATTGCCTATAATTTCCACGTGTTGTCTATTCCATTTGCACAACAGCATGTGAAATGTATTGTCAATCAGTGTTGCTTCCTAAGTGGACAGTTTGATTTCACAGAAGTGTGATTGACTTGGAGTTACATTGTGTTGTTTAAGTGTTCCCTTTATTTTTTTGAGCAGTATATAATACATGATATGACTCTATATCATGTTGTATCATGCTGTGTGCTGCTATGACAACAATAAAAATGTGCCCCCCTTTTGGTTCCCCTGGACCAGGATTGAGAAACACTGGTCTAGAAAGTCTGCTGAAAGAAGATACAGTATCTTGGATGTGCTTTGCAAGTTCCTTAAACATGTCTAACAGAGGACAAACTTGGGAAGTTGGGACCTTGTTGTGAAAGTTTGAGTTTATTTTATTTTTACAGAGACAGTGCACATTAATCAACGTTTCAGTAAAAGTGCCGGTTTTAGCCAGCCGGCTAATTTTCAACCGCAGTCCCTGGGCAGGTTATTAAAATCAATTACAATATAGACAATCATTGAACAGTGAGCACACGCAGAGTAACATAGGACAAGCAAGACATAGCATACAGACAGAGCAACATAGGACAAGCAAGACATAGCATAAAGACAGAGCAACATAGGACAAGCAAGATGTAGCATACAGACAGAGCAACATAGGACAAGCAAGATGTACCATACAGACAGAGCAACATAGAACAAAAAGCAACAAGACAAAATCCATAAAAACAACAAAGTGTTTTCACACCTCTCAAGCTACAGACAACAGACAACATGGAAAGTGGCAATACACAGCTAGGGATTATGTTCACAAATCTGATTGACCTTTAGCCATGTCTTCATGCATTTTGTGAAAGTGTGATATGTGGTGCAGTTATGTGTGTCTGATGGCAGTGTATTCCAGACATGGGACGCTCTCACAGAGAAAGCAGATTTACTAAAGGTGCTTTTCCTTAACCTCTATGGGACCGGCGGGACGAATTCGTCCCACCTACGTAACAGCCACTGCCAGCCTGTGGCGCGATTTTCAAAATCTTCAAAATCCTATTACTTCAATTTCTCAAACATATGACTATTTTACAGCCATTTAAAGATAAGACTCTCGTTAATCTAACCACACTGTCCGATTTCAAAAAGGCTTTACAACGAAAGCAAAACATTAGATTATGTCAGCAGAGTACCAAGCCAGAAATAATCAGACACCCATTTTTCAAGCCAGCATATAATGTCACCAAAACCCAGAAGACAGCTAAATGCAGCACTCACCTTTGATGATCTTCATCAGATGACAACCCTAGGACATTATGTTATACAATACATGCATGTTTTGTTCAATCAAGTTCATATTTATATCAAAAACCAGCTTTTTACATTAGCATGTGACGTTCAGAACTAGCCTACCCCCCGCAAACTTACGGGGAATTCGCTAACATTTTACTAAATTACTCACGATAAACGTTCACAAAAAGCATAACAATTATTTTAAGAATTATAGATACAGACCTCCTCTATGCACTCGATATGTCCGATTTTAAAATAGCTTTTTGGTGAAAGCACATTTTGCAATATTCTAAGTACATAGCCCAGGCATCACGGGCTCGCTATTTAGACACCCGGCAAGTTTAGCACTCACCATAATCATATTTACTATTATAAAAATGTCATTACCTTTTGTTGTCTTCGTCAGAATGCACACCCAGGACGTCTACTTCAATAACAAATGTTGGTTTGGTCCAAAATAATCCATCGTTATATCCGAATAGCGGCGTTTTGTTCGTGCGTTCCAGACACTATCCGAAATAGTAAAGAAGTGTCGCGCGCTTGGCGCAATTCCTGACAATAAAATTCAAAGTATTCCATTGCCGTACGTCGAAGCATGTCAACCGCTGTTTAAAATCAATTTTTACGTCATTTTTCTCGTAGAAAAGCGATAAAATTCCGACAGGGAATCTCCTTTTCGGCAAACAGAGGAAAAAATCCCAAAGGCGGGGGCGGTCGGGGTCACGCGCATAAGCTAGTGTCTCTTGATGGGCCACTTGAGAAAGGCGATAATGTGTTTCAGCCTGGGGCTGGAATGACGACATTCTCTTTTTTCCCGGGCTCTGAGAGCCTATGGACGACGTGGGAAGTGTCACGTTAGAGCAGAGATCCTTAGTAAATGATAGAGATGGCAAAGAAGTTCCAGAAATGGTCAGACAGGCCACTTCCTGTAAAGGAATCTCTCAGGTTTTGACCTGCCATTTGAGTTCTGTTATACTCACAGACACCATTCAAACAGTTTTAGAAAATGTAGGGTGTTTTCTATCCATATGTAATAAGTATATGCATATTCTAGTTACTGAGTAGGAGTGGTAACCAGATTAAATCGGGTATGTTTTTTATCCAGCCGTGTCAATGCTGCCCCCTAGCCCTAACAGGTTAATTAACCTCTTGGGGCTAGGTGGGACGCTAGCGTGCCACCCGTGGTGCACTCCATCAACAGCAGGTGCATTTCAAGAGCGGCAAATTTGAATCCAAATAAATGTCAAAATTCAAATTTTTCAAAAATACAACTATTTTACACCATTTGAAAGATAAACATCTCCTTAATCTAACCACGTTTTACGATTTCAAAAAGGTTTTACGGCGAAAGCATAAATTTAGAGTATGTTAGGACAGTACATTTACAAGAGTTGTGTGTAATGTTTTGTCAAGTCAAAGACAGGGTCACCAAAACCATAAAACCAGCTAAAATGATGCACTAACCTTTTACAATCTCCATCAGATGACACTCCTAGGACATTATGTTAGACAATGCATGCATTTTTAGTTCTATCAAGTTCATATTTATATCCAAAAACAGCGTTTTACTATGGCATTGATGTTGAGGAAATCGTTTCCCTCCAATAACCGGCAGTCAAGTCAGCGTCACAAATTAAATAATTAAAATTAGAAAACATTGGTAAAATATTATATTGTCATTTAAAGAATTATAGATTTACATCTCTTGAACGCAATCAACTTGCCAGATTTAAAAATAACCTTACTGGGAAATCACACTTTGCAATAATCTGAGCACTGCGCCCAGAAAAATACGCGTTGCGATACAGACTAGACGTCATGTTGGGGAGATCTAAAATCGAAAATACTATGTAAATAATCCATTACCTTTGATTCTCTTCATCAGATGTCACTTCCAGGTATCACAGGTCCATAACGAATGTAGTTTTGTTCAAAAAAGCTCATCATTTATGTCCAAAAATCTCTGTCTCGTTAGCACATGATGTAAGCCAGCCGGACTTCTCGTCATGAACGAGGGGAAAAAATATATTTCCGTTCGTTCAAACATGTCAAACGTTGTATAGCATAAATCATTAGGGCCTTTTTTAACCAGAACATGAATAATATTCAAGGTGGACGAATGCATACTCTTTTATAACGTATTGGAACGAGGGTACCCAACATGAACTCGCGCGCCAGGTGTCTAATGGGACATCATCGTTCCATGGCTCTTGTTCGGTCAGATCTCCCTCCAGAAGACTCAAAACACTTTGTAAAGGCTGGTGACATCTAGTGGAAGCAATAGGAAGTGCCAAAATATTCCTCAGCCCCTGTGTTTTTCAATGGGATAGGTTTAAAGTCAATACAACACATCAGGTATCCACTTCCTGTCAGAAAATGTCTCAGGGTTTTGCCTGCCAAATGAGTTCTGTTATACTCACAGACACCATTCAAACAGTTTTAGAAACTTTAGAGTGTTTTCTATCCATATATAATAAGTATATGCATATTCTAGTTACTGGGTAGGATTAGTAACCAGATTAAATCGGGTACATTTTTTTTATCCAGACGTGCAAATGCTGCCCCCTAGACCCAACAGGTTAAGGGAACTATACAGTCACCTCTCATGGCAGACCTTGTGAATCTGCTGCCATATGTTTGGGTTTTCTGTTTAACAAAAATACTGAGTGGAGGGGGAGCGGAGGGGGAGAGGGGGAGCTAGGTCATTTAGGATCTTGAATACAAGACATGCGATAGCAAAAGAGATGAGATAGCAAAAGCTCAGGTTGCCCAGGCCGGCGGAGATACAATCTTCGGCAAAATCATTCGCAAGAGATTCCTGCAAAAATATTATTTGAAGATGACTGATAAAAAAAAGGTGATACCCTCAATTAAAATAATGTTTGTCTGCCATTGTAATTACCACAGTCTGATATAGTCTGATATAGTGTGATGATTAGATAACAAGACACTCACAGGCCAGTCTCAGGGAGATGTTGAGAGTGACTTGTAGAACACACAGCATCCCAAAGCTCACAGCAACCATCCTATAGAGTGTTCTCCCTGAATCCTCAGGTCCTGAGGAGATACACACCGATGTGAGAACACACACACATATACCCACAAACACACGCGTGCACAAGCATACATACACACAAGCATACATACACACAAGTATACACACACACACGAGCGCGTATAAGAGGGGGGGATGTGACATAATCAGCCACAGTAGGACTGTTTCAAACAGCAGTTTTATGATATAAAGTCTACCAATCCATTCTTAAAGATGATCCCTTATAAATTCCTCATTAACTTAGTTCAACAGTCGATCCCCATCAGAATCTAAAATAAAATATTTTCTTTGTAATTGTTATGTTAACAATATTGTAAACAAACTATGTATAGCCTCGAAACATTGCACATTTGTGGCCTGCTGGAGGTCATTTTGCAGGGCTCTGGCAGTGCTCCTCCTGCTCCTCCTTGCACAAAGGCAGAGGTAGCTGTCCTGCTGCTGGGTTGTTGCCCTCCTACGGCCTCCTCTACGTCTCCTGGTGTACTGGCCTGTCTCCTGGTAGCGCCTCCATGCTCTGGACACTACGCTGACAGACACAGCAAACCTTCTTGCCACAGCTCGCATTGATGTGCCATTCTGGATGATCTGCACTACCTGAGCCACTTGTGTGGGTTGTAGACTCCGTCTCATGCTACCACTAGAGTGAAAGCACCGCCAGCATTCAAAAGTGCCCAAAACATCAGCCAGGAAGCATAGGAACTGAGAAGTGGTCTGTGGTCCCCACCTGCAGAACCACTCCTTTATTGGGGGTGTCTTGCTAATTGCCTATAATTTCCACGTGTTGTCTATTCCATTTGCACAACAGCATGTGAAATGTATTGTCAATCAGTGTTGCTTCCTAAGTGGACAGTTTGATTTCACAGAAGTGTGATTGACTTGGAGTTACATTGTGTTGTTTAAGTGTTCCCTTTATTTTTTTGAGCAGTATATAATACATGATATGACTCTATATCATGTTGTATCATGCTGTGTGCTGCTATGACAACAATAAAAATGTGCCCCCCTTTTGGTTCCCCTGGACCAGGATTGAGAAACACTGGTCTAGAAAGTCTGCTGAAAGAAGATACAGTATCTTGGATGTGCTTTGCAAGTTCCTTAAACATGTCTAACAGAGGACAAACTTGGGAAGTTGGGACCTTGTTGTGAAAGTTTGAGTTTATTTTATTTTTACAGAGACAGTGCACATTAATCAACGTTTCAGTAAAAGTGCCGGTTTTAGCCAGCCGGCTAATTTTCAACCGCAGTCCCTGGGCAGGTTATTAAAATCAATTACAATATAGACAATCATTGAACAGTGAGCACACGCAGAGTAACATAGGACAAGCAAGACATAGCATACAGACAGAGCAACATAGGACAAGCAAGACATAGCATAAAGACAGAGCAACATAGGACAAGCAAGATGTAGCATACAGACAGAGCAACATAGGACAAGCAAGATGTACCATACAGACAGAGCAACATAGAACAAAAAGCAACAAGACAAAATCCATAAAAACAACAAAGTGTTTTCACACCTCTCAAGCTACAGACAACAGACAACATGGAAAGTGGCAATACACAGCTAGGGATTATGTTCACAAATCTGATTGACCTTTAGCCATGTCTTCATGCATTTTGTGAAAGTGTGATATGTGGTGCAGTTATGTGTGTCTGATGGCAGTGTATTCCAGACATGGGACGCTCTCACAGAGAAAGCAGATTTACTAAAGGTGCTTTTCCTTAACCTCTATGGGACCGGCGGGACGAATTCGTCCCACCTACGTAACAGCCACTGCCAGCCTGTGGCGCGATTTTCAAAATCTTCAAAATCCTATTACTTCAATTTCTCAAACATATGACTATTTTACAGCCATTTAAAGATAAGACTCTCGTTAATCTAACCACACTGTCCGATTTCAAAAAGGCTTTACAACGAAAGCAAAACATTAGATTATGTCAGCAGAGTACCAAGCCAGAAATAATCAGACACCCATTTTTCAAGCCAGCATATAATGTCACCAAAACCCAGAAGACAGCTAAATGCAGCACTCACCTTTGATGATCTTCATCAGATGACAACCCTAGGACATTATGTTATACAATACATGCATGTTTTGTTCAATCAAGTTCATATTTATATCAAAAACCAGCTTTTTACATTAGCATGTGACGTTCAGAACTAGCCTACCCCCCGCAAACTTACGGGGAATTCGCTAACATTTTACTAAATTACTCACGATAAACGTTCACAAAAAGCATAACAATTATTTTAAGAATTATAGATACAGACCTCCTCTATGCACTCGATATGTCCGATTTTAAAATAGCTTTTTGGTGAAAGCACATTTTGCAATATTCTAAGTACATAGCCCAGGCATCACGGGCTCGCTATTTAGACACCCGGCAAGTTTAGCACTCACCATAATCATATTTACTATTATAAAAATGTCATTACCTTTTGTTGTCTTCGTCAGAATGCACACCCAGGACGTCTACTTCAATAACAAATGTTGGTTTGGTCCAAAATAATCCATCGTTATATCCGAATAGCGGCGTTTTGTTCGTGCGTTCCAGACACTATCCGAAATAGTAAAGAAGTGTCGCGCGCTTGGCGCAATTCCTGACAATAAAATTCAAAGTATTCCATTGCCGTACGTCGAAGCATGTCAACCGCTGTTTAAAATCAATTTTTACGTCATTTTTCTCGTAGAAAAGCGATAAAATTCCGACAGGGAATCTCCTTTTCGGCAAACAGAGGAAAAAATCCCAAAGGCGGGGGCGGTCGGGGTCACGCGCATAAGCTAGTGTCTCTTGATGGGCCACTTGAGAAAGGCGATAATGTGTTTCAGCCTGGGGCTGGAATGACGACATTCTCTTTTTTCCCGGGCTCTGAGAGCCTATGGACGACGTGGGAAGTGTCACGTTAGAGCAGAGATCCTTAGTAAATGATAGAGATGGCAAAGAAGTTCCAGAAATGGTCAGACAGGCCACTTCCTGTAAAGGAATCTCTCAGGTTTTGACCTGCCATTTGAGTTCTGTTATACTCACAGACACCATTCAAACAGTTTTAGAAAATGTAGGGTGTTTTCTATCCATATGTAATAAGTATATGCATATTCTAGTTACTGAGTAGGAGTGGTAACCAGATTAAATCGGGTATGTTTTTTATCCAGCCGTGTCAATGCTGCCCCCTAGCCCTAACAGGTTAATTAACCTCTTGGGGCTAGGTGGGACGCTAGCGTGCCACCCGTGGTGCACTCCATCAACAGCAGGTGCATTTCAAGAGCGGCAAATTTGAATCCAAATAAATGTCAAAATTCAAATTTTTCAAAAATACAACTATTTTACACCATTTGAAAGATAAACATCTCCTTAATCTAACCACGTTTTACGATTTCAAAAAGGTTTTACGGCGAAAGCATAAATTTAGAGTATGTTAGGACAGTACATTTACAAGAGTTGTGTGTAATGTTTTGTCAAGTCAAAGACAGGGTCACCAAAACCATAAAACCAGCTAAAATGATGCACTAACCTTTTACAATCTCCATCAGATGACACTCCTAGGACATTATGTTAGACAATGCATGCATTTTTAGTTCTATCAAGTTCATATTTATATCCAAAAACAGCGTTTTACTATGGCATTGATGTTGAGGAAATCGTTTCCCTCCAATAACCGGCAGTCAAGTCAGCGTCACAAATTAAATAATTAAAATTAGAAAACATTGGTAAAATATTATATTGTCATTTAAAGAATTATAGATTTACATCTCTTGAACGCAATCAACTTGCCAGATTTAAAAATAACCTTACTGGGAAATCACACTTTGCAATAATCTGAGCACTGCGCCCAGAAAAATACGCGTTGCGATACAGACTAGACGTCATGTTGGGGAGATCTAAAATCGAAAATACTATGTAAATAATCCATTACCTTTGATTCTCTTCATCAGATGTCACTTCCAGGTATCACAGGTCCATAACGAATGTAGTTTTGTTCAAAAAAGCTCATCATTTATGTCCAAAAATCTCTGTCTCGTTAGCACATGATGTAAGCCAGCCGGACTTCTCGTCATGAACGAGGGGAAAAAATATATTTCCGTTCGTTCAAACATGTCAAACGTTGTATAGCATAAATCATTAGGGCCTTTTTTAACCAGAACATGAATAATATTCAAGGTGGACGAATGCATACTCTTTTATAACGTATTGGAACGAGGGTACCCAACATGAACTCGCGCGCCAGGTGTCTAATGGGACATCATCGTTCCATGGCTCTTGTTCGGTCAGATCTCCCTCCAGAAGACTCAAAACACTTTGTAAAGGCTGGTGACATCTAGTGGAAGCAATAGGAAGTGCCAAAATATTCCTCAGCCCCTGTGTTTTTCAATGGGATAGGTTTAAAGTCAATACAACACATCAGGTATCCACTTCCTGTCAGAAAATGTCTCAGGGTTTTGCCTGCCAAATGAGTTCTGTTATACTCACAGACACCATTCAAACAGTTTTAGAAACTTTAGAGTGTTTTCTATCCATATATAATAAGTATATGCATATTCTAGTTACTGGGTAGGATTAGTAACCAGATTAAATCGGGTACATTTTTTTTATCCAGACGTGCAAATGCTGCCCCCTAGACCCAACAGGTTAAGGGAACTATACAGTCACCTCTCATGGCAGACCTTGTGAATCTGCTGCCATATGTTTGGGTTTTCTGTTTAACAAAAATACTGAGTGGAGGGGGAGCGGAGGGGGAGAGGGGGAGCTAGGTCATTTAGGATCTTGAATACAAGACATGCGATAGCAAAAGAGATGAGATAGCAAAAGCTCAGGTTGCCCAGGCCGGCGGAGATACAATCTTCGGCAAAATCATTCGCAAGAGATTCCTGCAAAAATATTATTTGAAGATGACTGATAAAAAAAAGGTGATACCCTCAATTAAAATAATGTTTGTCTGCCATTGTAATTACCACAGTCTGATATAGTCTGATATAGTGTGATGATTAGATAACAAGACACTCACAGGCCAGTCTCAGGGAGATGTTGAGAGTGACTTGTAGAACACACAGCATCCCAAAGCTCACAGCAACCATCCTATAGAGTGTTCTCCCTGAATCCTCAGGTCCTGAGGAGATACACACCGATGTGAGAACACACACACATATACCCACAAACACACGCGTGCACAAGCATACATACACACAAGCATACATACACACAAGTATACACACACACACGAGCGCGTATAAGAGGGGGGGATGTGACATAATCAGCCACAGTAGGACTGTTTCAAACAGCAGTTTTATGATATAAAGTCTACCAATCCATTCTTAAAGATGATCCCTTATAAATTCCTCATTAACTTAGTTCAACAGTCGATCCCCATCAGAATCTAAAATAAAATATTTTCTTTGTAATTGTTATGTTAACAATATTGTAAACAAACTATGTATAGCCTCGAAACATTGGTTAAAAATATAATTTGCTATCAGTTGGCATTTCTCAGTGTTTTTGTTCATGTGTCTTTGTCTGTGTGTGTCTGTGTGTCATAGTTATCTTGGTTCTTACCTGAGCGATTGGTCTCAGTCTTCACTCTCCTCGTTGCTCTGTTCAAGTTTTCAATAACCTGTTGGTTGACGTAGTCATCCATCTTAACTAACTGTAGGATTACCTTTCTGACTCCTAATGGTAATATCTACTGTAGGAGTACCTTTCTGTATCCTAATGGTAATATCTACTGTAGGATTACCTTTCTGCCTCCTAACGGTAATATCTACTGTAGGAGTACCTTTCTGACTGACTCCTAATGGTAATATCTACTGTAGGAGTACCTTTCTGACTGACTACTAATGGTAATATCTACTGTATGAATACCTTTCTGTCTCCTAATGGTAATATCTACTGTAGGAGTACCTTTCTGTCTCCTAATGGTAATATATACTGTAGGAATACCTTTCTGACTGACTCCTAATGGTAATATCTACTGTAGGAGTACCTTTCTGTATCCTAATGGTAATATCTACTGTAGGATTACCTTTCTGACTCCTAATGGTAATATCTACTGTAGGAGTACCTTTCTAACTGTCTCCTAATGGTAATATCTACTGTAGGAGTACCTTTCTGTCTCCTAATGGTAATATCTACTGTAGGAGTACCTTTCTGTATCCTAATGGTAATATCTACTGTAGGAATACCTTTCTGTCTCCTAATGGTAATATCTACTGTAGGAGTACCTTTCTGACTGACTCCTAATGGTAATATCTACTGTAGGAATACCTTTCTGACTGACTCCTAATGGTAATATCTACTGTAGGAGTACCTTTCTGTATCCTAATGGTAATATCTACTGTAGGAGTACCTTTCTGTCTCCTAATGGTAATATCTACTGTAGGAGAACCTTTCTGTATCCTAATGGTAATATCTACTGTAGGAATACCTTTCTGTATCCTAATGGTAATATCTACTGTAGGAGTACCTTTCTGACTCCTAATGGTAATATCTACTGTAGGAATACCTTTCTAACTGTCTCCTAATGGTAATATCTACTGTAGGAGTACCTTTCTGACTCCTAATGGTAATATCTACTGTAGGAGTACCTTTCTGTCTCCTAATGGTAATATCTACTGTAGGAGTACCTTTCTGTATCCTAATGGTAATATCTACTGTAGGAGTACCTATCTAACTGTCTCCTAACGGTAATATCTACTGTATGAATACCTTTCTGTCTCCTAATGGTAATATCTACTGTAGGAATACCTTTCTGTATCCTAATGGTAATATCTACTGTAGGAGTACCTTTCTGACTGACTCCTAATGGTAATATCTACTGTAGGAGTACCTATCTAACTGTCTCCTAATGGTAATATCTACTGTAGGAGTAACTTTCTGTATCCTAATGGTAATATCTACTGTAGGAGTACCTTTCTGACTGACTCCTAATGGTAATATCTACTGTAGGAGTACCTTTCTGTCTCCTAATGGTAATATCTACTGTAGGAATACCTTTCTAACTGTCTCCTAATGGTAATATCTACTGTAGGAGTACCTTTCTGTCTCCTGTCGTGTCTTTGGCTATGCCGGATTAAGTGATATGACATGCTAACTTATAAAATGATTTCTCTGTAATTAATATTACCTGATTAAGCTAATCATGTAAATGTAATTAACTAGAAAGTCGGGGCACCACGGAAGAACGTTTATAGAGCTGTTATCTTCCGAATAAACTCTTAAAATACTTAGTAATATTTTACCTCGATAGCAGTCAATATTAACCCTTGTCTTATTTTCAGTCTCATAATGAAAGTTGTAAATTCTTGGCTATCTTCACGAACCCTGGCTAACAAGTTGAATCAGCAATACAAAATTGGGTTTAATTATTTATTTACTAAATACCTAACTAATCACACAGAATTACAAATACACAGAATACAATGTCGTCATACAGAAAACGTCCCGGTGGACGGAACAGATATGACGGCTGGTTACACAAAGGAAAGGGGGTTGGGCTTGAATGAAAGAGCGGGAAGATTTAGGAACACAGAAACAGCAGCTATGCTATCGTAAATACATTATCTTATGCATTCTAAATTACCGCCCATTTGGAAAAGGAAAATGCAATAAATATTTCCTCTGAGCTGCGCTTCGGTAGATTGGTCGTAGATGCTGGCCGGGTTGGCCAACAGATCTTCCTGTTACTCGGAAGAATATCTCTGGTGGTCAATTGGATACGTGGTGGTATCTTCGTCCGTCTGTTAGACTGGATCCGTCGTCCGTCCTTTCCTAGCCCACGTTACAGCGGCCGCTGCTAACTCAACGGCTAGGAAGTAGCACTTCTGTAGTGAATAAGCTCAAAGTTCATACCATAGCTCACGCCGAGGTTGGCTTAGTTGACATGTGTGTCCTTCTAACGTAGAGGCTGCAGGCCTCCCGTACTGGAACTACTGGTTATCTTTTCGTCAAAGGATTATATAGTGGAGAGGGGGAGGGAGGTGTTTCATCGTTTATAACCCGTGTCTCTTCACAGGGTTGGCCACTGATCGAGCAGGACACTTTCCTTATGAAAACCCAAATCTCTCATTCGGAAGCTAAAATTACATTTCATCTCCTAACAAACATTTTCAATATCAAACATTTCAATTGCATAACAATTCCATGTGACTCTGATAACTAGAGGGCGTATACTTTCTCAGATACAATTTATGTCGTCCTGTCATCAGTCATAATGTCTCAGATGACAACCGAACTGACATACATACTCATTACGTTCCCAAGCATATTTCCAACTGGTTTTATTAACAAAATATGTGATACCTTTCCACATTTGTTTGATGTTCCCAGACTCTCTATATTTAACAGGACAGCAGTCCTTCAGTAGGGTCAGTAAGAGAGGAAGAGAGAAAGGTATTTATGGGGGGGGGGTCATAAACCTTACCCACAGGCCAACGTCATGACACTCCTAATGGTAATATCTACTGTAGGAATACCTTTCTGTATCCTAATGGTAATATCTACTGTAGGAATACCTTTCTGTATCCTAATGGTAATATCTACTGTAGGAGAACCTTTCTGTATCCTAATGGTAATATCTACTGTAGGAGTACCTTTCTGACTGACTCCTAATGGTAATATCTACTGTAGGAATACCTTTCTGACTCCTAATGGTAATATCTACTGTAGGAGTACCTTTCTGACTCCTAATGGTAATATCTACTGTAGGAGTACCTTTCTGACTGTCTCCTAATGGTAATATCTACTGTAGGAATACCTTTCTGTATCCTAATGGTAATATCTACTGTATGAATACCTTTCTGTATCCTAATGGTAATATCTACTGTATGAATACCTTTCTGTATCCTAATGGTAATATCTACTGTATCAATACCTTTCTGTCTCCTAATGGTAATATCTACTGTAGGAGTACCTTTCTGTATCCTAATGGTAATATCTACTGTAGGAATACCTTTCTGTCTCCTAATGGTAATATCTACTGTAGGAGTACCTTTCTGTATCCTAATGGTAATATCTACTGTAGGAGTACCTTTCTGTCTCCTAATGGTAATATCTACTGTAGGAATACCTTTCTGTCTCCTAATGGTAATATCTACTGTAGGAGTACCTTTCTGTATCCTAATGGTAATATCTACTGTAGGAATACCTTTCTGTCTCCTAATGGTAATATCTACTGTAGGAGTACCTTTCTGTATCCTAATGGTAATATCTACTGTAGGAATACCTTTCTGTCTCCTAATGGTAATATCTACTGTAGGAATACCTTTCTGACTGACTCCTAATGGTAATATCTACTGTAGGAATACCTTTCTGACTGACTCCTAATGGTAATATCTACTGTAGGAGTACCTTTCTGACTCCTAATGGTAATATCTAACTTCACTGACAAGTAGCTGAGTAGTTGCTCTGATATGTGTCTCCACTGGGTACCTCTCTGTTGTCCACTACAGTTGATAGAATGTTTTGAGTATCCAATCACCTTCAAGCAGGAAGTTGGTAGACCTGGCAGGATAATCTAAACACAGGGATATAACATGATAGCTGCATGACAACAAGTCGTGATGAGTGCAGCCTTTCAGCCTATCCCTTTATAAGGCCTGTTTGGGGTATCATTCATAAGGAAGTCACGTTATGGCTTGTACTCTGTGACCGGCCATCGATGGCCATGTAAGGTCCTTTCTTTCTATCTATGCAGTCTGTCTGTGACATCAGTGTGAAGAGTTATTCAGAGGTGGTGGGGGAAATCTATGTCTGCATCTTTATCAGAGGTTTAAAAGGGGAACTTTACATGTGTGTGTGTGTGTGTGTGTGTGTGTGTGTGTGTGTGTGTGTGTGTGTGTGTGTGTGTGTGTGTGTGTGTGTGTGTGTGTGTGTGTGTGTGTGTGTGTGTGTGTCAGTTCTGCTCTGCCCTTTCTGTGTCCAACTACAGGTGACACTATTTTAAGTATCTAATCACATTCAATCAGGAAGCTGGTCGACCTTGTTAAAGGACATTGTTCCTTTATTTATTAATCTGTGACTTTGTTATTCTTATTATTGAAGTGGTTAATAATTGGTCCCACCTATTTATTTTTTTACCAAGCGTAAGCCTATGGCAAATCATATGACATGTTTCTAATAAAATAATAAATAATCATTTTATAGAGTTCAGTATGTCTACATACTCTCCTCTAAATCTAAACACAACAATTATGTGTCTTGTTTTTTATCTCTTCTGATATTCTTGTAATTTTCTTCTTCCTCCTCTGTCTCTCTCTGACACTAAGGCTCCTTTCTCCTCTTCTCCCATCTCCTCTCTTCCCATCTCCTCTTCTCCCGTCTCCTCTCTTCCCATCTCCTCTCTTCCCATCTCCTCTCTTCCCATCTCCTCTTCTCCCGTCTCCTCTCTTCCCATCTCCTCTTCTCCCGTCTCCTCTCTTCCCATCTCCTCTTCTCCCATCTCCTCTCTTCCCATCTCCTCTTCTCCCATCTCCTCTCTTCCCATCTCCTCTTCTCCCATCTCCTCTCTTCCCATCTCCTCTTCTCCCATCTCCTCTCTTCCCATCTCCTCTCTTCCATTCTCCTCTTCTCCCGTCTCCTCTTCTCCCATCTCCTCTTCTCCCGCCTCCTCTCTTCCCATCTCCTCTTCTCTCATCTCCTCTCTTCCCATCTCCTCTTCTCCCATCTCCTCTCTTCCCATCTCCTCTCTTCCCATCTCCTCTTCTCCCATCTCCTCTTCTCCCGTCTCCTCTCTTCCCATCTCCTCTTCTCCCGTCTCCTCTCTTCCCATCTCCTCTTCTCCCATCTCCTCTTCTCCCATCTCCTCTCTTCCCATCTCCTCTTCTCCCATCTCCTCTCTTCCCATCTCCTCTCTTCCATTCTCCTCTTCTCCCGTCTCCTCTTCTCCCATCTCCTCTTCTCCCGCCTCCTCTCTTCCCATCTCCTCTTCTCTCATCTCCTCTCTTCCCATCTCCTCTTCTCCCGCCTCCTGTCTCCTCTCCTCTTCTCCCGTCTCCTCTCTTCCCATCTCCTCTTCTCCCATCTCCTCTCTTCCCATCTCCTCTTCTCCCGTCTCCTCTCTTCCCATCTCCTCTTCTCCCATCTCCTCTCTTCCCATCTCCTCTTCTCCCGTCTCCTGTCTCCTATTCTCCCCTCCTCTCCAACTGTCTCCTGTCTCCTCTCCTCCTGTCTCTTCTACTCCCATCTCCCTATTAGAGTAAAAAGTCCACGGTCCTTCCCATTGGCCAATATTATCCAATGCGTTTTGAGAAGGAAGCGAAGAGACCAAGAGGATGCAAGGAGGAATCAAGGAAGGATGAATTGAGAAAAGCCCATGGGCATGTCTGTAATACCACTATTTTACCTCTATGGTGAGTTCATCTCTCACTTTAACCACTAGGTGGCTTCATCGCCCATTGAGAGAGCGAGAGAGAGAGCGAGAGAGAGAGCGAGAGAGAGAGCGAGAGAGAGAGCGAGAGAGAGAGCGAGAGAGAGAGCGAGAGAGAGGGCGAGAGAGAGATAATGACAGTGGAGACTTTGTATTAACAATGTTGTTTTCTGTCACAACAGACATTCATCAATGGGTTTAACTCAGTCCCAGAAGCCAGGTACCTCCAAATTATGCTGCGTGACAGACAGAAAGCCTGAGAGTCTATTTATGCACCGGTTGCATCAAATTAAGGAACATCATTTAAAAAAAAACATCAAAATCCAATGGTGAAATTGAAAGATATCAGCTTTTACATTGACTGCGTCTCATCCACCACATCTGCCTATGTCAGCCTTCCACATCTGTGGTGGAAGGTGGCAGAGCTAAAGCATTGTTTGTCAGACCATGAGACATCTCGAAAATCGGTCTTCCCATGAAAACGTCTGTAGAGTCCAAACGGTGTGGCCTACAAACTATTATGACCCCAGTATGTAAAGGTGTATTCAAGGCTTGTATTCTCCAATGTGTATTGCGAAGGCGGCGAGGACAGTGAAAGTATTTATACTTACAGCCTGAATTGAAAATGGATTGAATTTATTTTTCTCTCACCCACACAGTGCCCCACAGTGACAAAGTGAAATCATTTTTAGAAATGTAATTTCCATAAGTATTCACACCCCTGAGTTAATACTTTGTAGAAGGACCTTACAACTGTGAGTCTTTCCACACCTGGATTGTCCACCATTTGTACATTATTCTTTTCAAAGTTCTTTAAGCTCTGTCAAATTGGTTGTTGACCATTGCTAGACAACCATTTTCAGGTTTTTCCATAGATGTTCAAGTAGATTTAACCTCTTAGGGCTAGGGGGCAGTATTTACACCGCCGGATAAAAAACGTACCCGATTTAATCTGGTTACTACTCCTACCCAGTAACTAGAATATGCATATACTTATTAGATATGGATAGAAAACACCCTAAAGTTTCTAAAACTGTTTGAATGGTGTCTGTGAGTATAACAGAACTCATATGGCAGGCAAAAACCTGAGAGATTCCTTTACAGGAAGTGGCCTGTCTGACCATTTGTTGGCTTTCTTTGACATCTCTTTCCAAAACAAAGGATCTCTGCGGTAACGTGACACTTCCCACGGCTCCCATAGGCTCTCAGAGCCCGGGAAAAAGCTGAATGTCGTCATTCCAGCCCCAGGCTGAAAAACATTATCGCCTTTGTCAAGTGGCCGATCAGGGGACAGTGGGCTTAGGCGCGTGCACTGGTCGCCCCCGTCTTTCTTTTTTTCCCTCTATTTACCGAAACGCAGATTCCCGGTCGGAATATTATCGCTTTTTTACGAGATAAATTGCATAAAAATTGATTTTAAACAGCGGTTGACATGCTTCGAAGTACGGTAATGGAATATTTAGAATTTTTTTGTCACGAAATGCGCCATGCTCGTAACCCTGATTTACCATTTCGGATAGTGTCTAGAACGCACGAACAAAACGCCGCTGTTTGGATATAACGATGGATTATTTGGGAACAAACCAACATTTGTTATTGAAGTAGAAGTCCTGGGAGTGCATTCTGACGAAGAACACCAAAGGTAATAACATTTTTGTTATAGTAAATCTGATTTTGGTGAAGGCTAAACTTGCTGGGTGTCTAAATAGCTAGCCCGTGATGGCTGGGCTATGTACTTAGAATATTGCAAAATGTGCTTTCACCAAAAAGCTATTTTAAAATCGGACATATCGAGTGCATAGAGGAGTTCTGTATCTATAATTCTTAAAATAATTGTTATGCTTTTTGTGAACGTTTATTGTGAGTAATTTAGTAAATTGTTAGTAAATTCCCCGGAAGTTTGCGGGGGGTATGCTAGTTCTGAACGTCACATGCTAATGTAAAAAGCTGTTTTTTGATATAAATATGAACTTGATTGAACAAAACATGCATTTATTGTATAACATAATGTCCTAGGTTGTCATCTGATGAAGATCATCAAAGGTTAGTGCTGCATTTAGCTGTGGTTTGGGTTTATGTGACATTATAAGCTAGCTTGAAAAATGGGTGTCTGATTATTTCTGGCTGGGTACTCTGCTGACATAATCTAATGTTTTGCTTTCGTTGTAAAGCCTTTTTGAAATCGGACAGTGTGGTTAGATTAACGAGAGTCTTGTCTTTAAATAGCTGTAAAATAGTCATATGTTTGAGAAATTGAAGTAATAGCATTTCTAAGGTATTTGAAAATCGCGCCACAGCTGGCTGTTACATAGGTGGGACGATTTGGTGCCACCTAGCCCAGAGAGGTTAAGTCAAAACTGTAACTCTGCAACTCAGGAACATTCACTGTCTTCTTGGTAATCAACTCCAGTGTAGATTTGGCCTTGTGTTTTAGATTATTGTCTGCTGATAGGTGAATTCATCTCCCAGCGTCTGGTAGAACGCTGGATTTTTCCTTTGCTTAGCTTTATTCCATTTCTTTTTATCCTGGAAAACTCCCCAATCATTAAGGATTATAAGCATACCCATAACATGATCCACCCACCACTATGCTTGAAAATATGGAGAGCGGTACCCGTTAAGGTTTTGTGTTGAATTTGCCCCAAACATATTTTGAATTCAGGACAATTTGAATTGCTTTGCCACAGTTTTTGCAGTATTACTTCAGTGCCTTGTTGAAAACAGGATGCATGTTTTGGAATATTTGTATTATGTACAGGCTTCCTTCTTTTCACTCTGTGGAGTTACTGCAATGATGTTGATTCATCCTCAGCTTTCTCCTATCACAGCCATTACACTTTGTAACTGCTTTAATGTCACCATTGGCCTCATGGTGAAATCCCTGAGCGGTTTCCTTCCTTTCCGGCAACTGAGTTAGGAAGGACGCCTGTATCTTTGTAGTGACTGTGTGTATTGATAGAGCATCCAAAGTGTAATAACTCAACCATGCTCAAAGGGATATTCAATGTCTTTTTTCACCCTTTTTTTCATCTACCAGTAGGTGCCCTTTTATGCGAGGCATTGGAAAACCTCCCTGGTCTTTGTGATTGCATCTGTGTTCACTGCTCGACTGAGGGACCTTACAGATAATTGTATGTGTGGAGTACAGAGATGAGACAGTCATTAAAGAAGCCCCCCAATTCATGCACCAGACCCATTGAATCTCTTCCTAGTGGAGAGGCTACACAGGCAGCATGCGTAACTAAGTTAACTCAGTGTGGACCACAGTGACAATACATAGCCAGCGGTTGTTCTTTCCTTTAAATGTCTTGCACCCCCTGCAATCATCCAGCTATGTTTGTGTCACCCTCATAGGTTTGTCCTGGAAGTTGGGACAGAGGAAGGCCTAGACGCATCATCACATCACATGACATCTGGGCTGTATTCTGCCCTGTCGTTGATTACACTTCGTAGTGTCCAGGAATTCATCCTTTGGTTGTAGATCTGCAACTACAAAGAGTCAAATAGATTGACTCCTGATCAACTCCTGATATATCCTGGGTGGATTCAAACAAATTGACTCCTGATCAGCTCCTGATATATCCTGGGTGGATTCAAACATATTGACTCCTGTTCAACTCCTGATGTATCCTGGGTGGATTCAAACATATTGATTCCTGATCAACTCCTGATGTATCCTGGGTGGATTCAAACATATTGACTCCTGATCAACTCCTGATATATCCTGTGTGGATTCAAACATATTGACTCCTGATCAACTCCTGATATATCCTGGGTGGATTCAAACATATAGAATAATGATCAACTCCTGGTATATCCTGGGTTCCATCAATGATACGTGCGAACTGGAACACTGGCATTGATGTTGTTTCCGACACAATTTCTTTGACGATTGTATTGCCCACCAGCTTCAAAATGTAGTTTTGCATTTGGGGACTGGTGAAATCAAAGTGACCTTTCAGCCAGGTGGTCAGCTCTGCATCGCCCTCTGCCTTGTACTTTAGAAGGTGGCTGAAATTCCCACTCTCCTTATCAACGCCTCGAAAAGCCTGACCTTGCCGCGCCAAGTACTTCACACCCCCAACAATCTTCATCAGATTTCTCCTCGCTTGTTGCTGCTGTCTTTCATGCTCACGTAAAAGTTGCACATTAACAGGCTTTGGCTCCTGAATCTGAGTCATCACAGCTCATTTATGACACTGCCTGTCTTTATGAGCACTACATTTCTCCAGTGCCTTCCTCCAATTTTGAAAGCCAGTCTTGACAAAAGCTGAATCTACTTTTGATGCAAGCTTAGACTTTGTGTTGCAAGGTACACTGCTCAAAAAATAAAGGGAACACTTAAACAACACAATGTAACTCCAAGTCAATCACACTTCTGTGAAATCAAACTGTCCACTTAGGAAGCAACACTGATTGACAATAAATTTCACATGCTGTTGTGCAAATGGTATAGACAACAGGTGGAAATTATAGGCAATTAGCAAGACACCCCCAATAAAGGAGTGGTTCTGCAGGTGGTGACCAGAGACCACTTCTCAGTTCCTATGCTTCCTGGCTGATGTTTTGGTCACTTTTGAATGCTGGCGGTGCTTTCACTCTAGTGGTAGCATGAAACGGAGTCTACAACCCACACAAGTGGCTCAGGTAGTGCAGCTCATCCAGGATGGCACATCAATGCGAGCTGTGGCAAGAAGGTTTGCTGTGTCTGTCAGCGTAGTGTCCAGAGCATGGAGGCGCTACCAGGAGACAGGCCAGTACATTAGGAGACGTGGAGGAGGCCGTAGGAGGGCAACAACCCAGCAGCAGGACAGCTACCTCCGCCTTTGTGCAAGGAGGAGCAGGAGGAGCACTGCCAGAGCCCTGCAAAATGACCTCCAGCAGGCCACATGTGCATGTGTCTGCTCAAACGGTCAGAAACAGACTCCATGAGGGTGGTATGAGGGCCCGACGTCCACAGTTGGGGGTTGTGCTTACAGCCCAACACCGTGCAGGACGTTTGGTATTTGCCAGAGAACACCAAGATTGGCAAATTCGCCACTGGCGCCCTGTGCTCTTCACAGATGAAAGCAGGTTCACACTGAGCACATGTGACAGACATGACAGAGTCTGGAGACGCCGTAGAGAACGTTCTGCAGCCTGCAACATCCTCCAGCATGACCGGTTTGGCAGTGGGTCAGTCATGGTGTGGGGTGGCATTTCTTTGGGGGGCCTCCACGTGCTCGCCAGAGGTAGCCTGATTGCCATTAGGTACCGAAATGAGATCCTCAGAGCCCTTGTGAGACCATATGCTGGTGCGGTTGGCCCTGGGTTCCTCCTAATGCAAGACAATGCTAGACCTCATGTGGCTGGAGTGTGTCAGCAGTTCCTGCAAGAGGAAGGCATTGATGCTATGGACTGGCCCGCCCGTTCCCCAGACCTGAATCCAATTGAGCACATCTGGGTCATCATGTCTCGCTCCATCCACCAACGCCACATTGCACCACAGACTGTCCAGGAGTTGGCGGATGCTTTAGTCCAGGTCTGGGAGGAGATCCCTCAGGAGACCATCCGCCACCTCATCAGGAGCATGCCCAGGCATTGTAGGGAGGTCATACAGGCACGTGGAGGCCACACACACTACTGAGCCTCATTTTGACTTGTTTTAAGGACATTACATCAAAGTTGGATCAGCCTGTAGTGTGGTTTTCCACTTTAATTTTGAGTGTGACTCCAAATCCAGACCTCCATGGGTTGATAAATTGGATTTCCATTGATTATTTTTGTGTGATTTTGTTGTCAGCACATTCAACTATGTAAAGAAAAAAGTATTTAATAAGATGATTTCATTCATTCAGATCTAGGATGTGTTATTTTAGTGTTCCCTTTATTTTTTGAGCAGTGTATTTAGCACAATAGAAACAGATGACCCCGTTTAAGGAGGGGCTGTAATGGAGACCAGTATAATCTTTATACCATTACTCCTGAAAGCAGAGATTCCTATTTGACAGGGTTGTAATGGAGACCAGTATAATCTTTATACCATTACTCCTGAAAGTAGAGTGTCCTATTTGACAGGGTTGTAATGGAGACAAGTATAATCTTTAAACCATTACTCCTGAAAGTAGAGTGTCCTATTTGACAGGGTTGTAATGGAGACAAGTATAATCTTTAAACCATTTCCCCTGAAAGCAGAGATTCCTATTTGACAGGTTTGTAATGGAGACAAGTATAATCTTTATACCATTACTCCTGAAAGTAGAGTGTCCTATTTGACAGGGTTGTAATGGAGACAAGTATAATCTTTAAACCATTTCCCCTGAAAGCAGAGATTCCTATTTGACAGGTTTGTAATGGAGACCAGTATAATCTTTATACCATTACTCCTGAAAGTAGAGTGTCCTATTTGACAGGGTTGTAATGGAGACAAGTATAATCTTTAAACCATTTCCCCTGAAAGCAGAGATTCCTATTTGACAGGTTTGTAATGGAGACAAGTATAATCTTTATACCATTACTCCTGAAAGTAGAGTGTCCTATTTGACAAGGTTGTAATGGAGACCAGTATAATCGTTATACCATTACTAGCTCCTCCCCTCCCTGTCCTGCACCTTCATATCTCTCTCTCTCTCTCTCTCTCTCTCTCTCTCTCTCTCTCTCTCTCTCTCTCTCTCTCTCTCTCTCTCTCTCTCTCTCTCTCTCTCTCTCTCATTGTCTCAAACTCTCTCTCTCTGCTTGAATGTATTATCTGAAACACACGAGGAGCCATACTTAGAGGAATATCTCAGTTTAAATTAACATTAGGATTAGACTGTTGTGATGTCATTATTCAGTCTTAACCATCAATATTTGCTCCTTTTCTCCCTCACCTCCATGTCACCTGTTCTCCCTGTCCTGTCACCATCCTCATGCTCTCTCTCTCCCTGTTCTGTCACCATCCTCATGCTCTCTCTCTCTCACTGCCCTGTCAGCATCCTCATGCTCTCTCTCTCTCACTGCCCTGTCAGCATCCTCATGCTCTCTCTCTCTCACTGCCCTGTCAGCATCCTCATGCTCTCTCTCTCTCACTGCCCTGTCAGCATCCTCATGCTCTCTCTCTCTCTGTTCTGTCACCATCCTCATGCTCTCTCTCTCCCTGTCCTGTCACCATCCTCATGCTCTCTCTCTCTCTGTCCTGTCACCATCCTCATGCTCTCTCTATCCCTGTCCTGTCACCATCCTCATGCTCTCTCTCTCCCTGTCCTGTCACCATCCTCATGCTCTCTCTCTCCCTGTCCTGTCACCATCCTCATGCTCTCTCTCTCCCTGTCCTGTCACCATCCTCATGCTCTCTCTCTATCCCTGTCCTGTCACCATCCTCATGCTCTCTCTCTCTCTGTTCTGTCACCATCCTCATGCTCTCTCTCTATCCCTGTCCTGTCACCATCCTCATGCTCTCTCTCTATCCCTGTCCTGTCACCATCCTCATGCTCTCTCTCTATCCCTGTCCTGTCACCATCCTCATGCTCTCTCTCTCTCTGTTCTGTCACCATCCTCATGCTCTCTCTCCCTGTCCTGTCACCATCCTCATGCTCTCTCTCTCTCCCTGTCCTGTCACCATCCTCATGATCTCTCTCTCCCTGTCCTGTCACCATCCTCATGCTCTCTCTATCCCTGTCCTGTCACCATCCTCGTGCTCTCTCTCTCTCTCTCCCTGTCCTGTCACCATCCTCATGCTCTCTCTCTCCCTGTCCTGTCACCATCCTCATGCTCTCTCTCTCCCTGTCCTGTCACCATCCTCATGCTCTCTCTCTCCCTGTCCTGTCACCATCCTCATGCTCTCTCTCTCTCCCTGTCCTGTCACCATCCTCATGCTCTCTCTCTCTCTCTGTCCTGTCACCATCCTCATGCTCTCTCTATCCCTGTCCTGTCACCATCCTCGTGCTCTCTCTCTCTCTCTCCCTGTCCTGTCACCATCCTCATGCTCTCTCTCTCCCTGTCCTGTCACCATCCTCATGCTCTCTCTCTCCCTGTCCTGTCACCATCCTCATGCTCTCTCTCTCCCTGCCCTGTCACCATCCTCATGCTCTCTCTCTCCCTCTCTCTCTTTTCTCTGAACGCACCAGAGTGAACATGAAATAATTATTATCAGTAAACAAGTGGTGTTTCTTGCCATGATGTGGAATGGATTACTAACCATTTCTAATCTGAACGGCAATGATTATTATATCAAGAAAAATTTACTCATCTCTTGTTCTACTGTGGACTTCTATCATCTGACTGGTGATTATTATAGAAACATTGACTCATCTCTTGTTCTACTGTAGACTTCTATCATCTGACAGGTGATTATTATAGAAACGTTGACTCATCTCTTGTTCTACTGTAGACTTCTATCATCTGACTGGTGATTATTATAGAAACGTTGACTCATCTCTTGTTCTACTAAACTGATGAAGGTCACTGCCACCCTTCCTCTTCCTCATGATGACATCACTGTGAATGAAAGCTGACTGTAATAAAACTGATTTCACTTTAATCAAACAAACACTAATAATGCTATTTATCATAAGGAAGTACAGCTATACAGTATCCTATACAGTACAGCTATACAGTATACTATACAGTACAGTTATACAGTATACTATAGAGTACAGTTATACAGTACAGCTATACAGTACACTATACAGTATACTATACAGTACAGTTATACAGAACAGCTATACAGTATACTATAGAGTACAGTTATACAGTACAGCTATACAGTATCCTATACAGTACAGTTATACAGAACAGCTATACAGTATACTATAGGAATATGTAATAAATTAAAGCTACTACTGTCTACATAAATTACAGATGCAGCACAACATAAATGATTGACACTTTACTCAGACTTCACCTGGGCTTTCTGACCAATAGAACGTAATAAAGACATTAACGTTAGTTGAATACGTCCGTGAGCACCATTGTTGGTCGCTGGGTGAATGTGTGGCTAATTAACTTTCCAGGTAACTTAGCTATGATAGCTAACGTTAGTGGTCGCTAGGTGAATGTGTGGATAATTAACGTTCCAGGTAACTTAGCTATGATAGCTAACTTTAGTGATGGTTGATTGATTAGCACTCGCAAATCGGTCCATTTTCACCAAAAACTTTTGTTTCCACTCCATGCAATTACTGACACTTTTTAGCAAAATATTATTTATTTCCACAATTACAGTTCCAGCGCAAAATGACGTATTGTCGTTGACGTTAAAACATCACAATCGACAGTGATATAGCCTACGTAACACTCATATTACATTCTAGTTTTACACTTTTTAATACATTTGAAAGTAATGAAATAGCACAGCAAATCTTTTATTTATTTATATTATTTATATCAATATATTGGGGGGATATTTTGAGCATATTTGAATATTGGATGTGTCCCCCCAATATATGTCATAATTCCGGCACTGGGATACACTCTTTGTGTAGAAAGTGGATTTTATGGCATTTAAAGCCACAGTGATACATTGTACAGCACACGTGTCTCAGAAGTCCAAGAAGCTGGACATTATATCTGCAGCAGAGAAGAACAACAAGACAGGCTTTATAATTTAGAGTAATATACAAGTGGCCAACCAAGATCACCTGTTCATAGCTGTTTCAACATGAATCCAGCAAGGAGATTCACCTGGTGGAGATCTATGTATTACCTGGAAGTCTAGAGAATGAAGGGCAATGGGTAAAGGCTGAAACTGGATCCATCATAATGATTCTACATGTTATAGTATGAACCTGGATCCATCATAATGATTCTACATGTTATAGTATGAACCTGGATCCATCATAATGATTCTACATTTTATATTATGCCATGGCCTTTACTGGCCAAAGGTTAAACTGCTGTTATGTTTATGATATACTATGGTGTTGTGTCACTAGACTTTGACCAGATATTATTGCATCCAAAGATCAACTGTACCTAGAACATAGATACAGAGCCACTTGTTATCAGGAAGCTGCTCTCTCAGCACAACGGAAAATATCTCAATGACTTGACATGTTCTGGTTGTGAATTCAGGCTACAAGGTAAGAATCTTCCCAGGGATTATTGTAAAGTGTGTAGAGAAATTAAATGTATGGTGTTATTTTAGTATAGTGACTGACAGTAAAACACTCAGATCTAAAAGTCCATTTCACCTGGGACAGTTATGTGACAGTTCAATCATACAAAATGGCGCTAGCTGGGCGTAGGCAAGTCAAATTCAAAAACATATTGTTCATATATTGTGGTTATTTTACAATTTGAAATTATTAAAAGAGAATGTGAGACATTATTATTATTAATATTATTATTATTGTTATTATTATTATTATTAGTTCCACTACATGGAGAAAAGGTGAAAATATCAATTTTTTTATTTTATTTATTTCACCTTTATTTAACCAGGTAGGCAAGTTGAGAACAAGTTCTCATTTACAATTGCGACCTGGCCAAGATAAAGCAAAGCAGTTCGACAACATACAAAAACACAGAGTTACACATGGAGTAAAACAACATACAAACAATGATACAGTAGAAAAAAATTAAGACTATATACAATGTGAGCAAATGATGTGAGATAAGGGAGGTAAAGGCAATAAAAGGCCATGGTGGCGAAGTAAATAAAGTAAAGTAAAATCACAACTACATGTTCATGTGATGCATTAAATCACCTGACTGTTTGGATGTGTCTGTTAGTAAATGTTTTATTTCTAAGAGATAATAAATAAAATAGAACAATTGACCTTCAATAATTAGTTGTTACTGTGTTAACCACAACCAACATGCTGGATCTCTGTTTAGAAATTGTCACATGTGACATTGTGACCCCTCAGTCCCTGTGTCAGATCCAGGACAACCCGCATCCCCTGGTTCTTCTCTGGGCTTCCGCTGGTCGCCTTCCCTGTGTACACTTGCATCTTCCAAACGTAGCTGGATTTGGCGTCGCAAGCCACCCATGACTTGATCCCGTATTTCGCTGGCTTGCTGGGCATGTACTGCCGGAAAGGACAGCGAACTTTGGAAACGGAAAAAAGAGCTTAGCACGATGATGACGATGATGATGGGTGTGGATTAGTATCGGTTTCACAGAAACAGCCACACAAGTCAGTAGTGGAAAATGACCTTTATTATATATACACACACACACTACCTCTGAATGGAATCAGTTGCTCGTCCACTGTCATGTCAGGCCCTGGGTTGTAGAGGACTGGCAACCGCTCCACCCACTTGTCCCAGACCTCTCTTATGCCTGTCAGTTTGTTCGTGGCGCGTCTTGCGGGTCTCAACTCACGGTCATCGAATCGTAGCAGTCTCGAGTAGGTGTGAAAGAGCTTGAGCGGCATGGTGGCACGGAATATGGCCCTTCCGTTCTCGGCATCCCATAGACTGGCTGCGGCCTCACCTCGGGACCTGTATACACCGGCTAAGATTAGTAGCCCTATGTAGGCATGCAGGTCGGTGCCGTCCATGGCTTGCCAGCCGTCTCCGTATTTTCGGACCCCCTCCAGATTTGTCATGTCCAAGATGATTCTTTGTATTGCCGGTGTGATGAACAGGGAGAATGTCGACTCCATGTCACGGGCATGGGACACGGCGTAGGTTGTGGGTTCCCGGGTCATGCCCGGGCCCCTACGCTCTGCCAGCCTGGCCTGGTTGTGATAGGCCACAGAAGACCATTTGATGTTGTCGTCTTCGTCTTCCTCTGAAGAGGACGCGTCCCGCTCGGCGTCGTATTCCTCCCCGTCTTCGTCTTCTGACACATCTTCTTCTTCTTTGGGATCCGAGTAGTCTTGCTGGACATCTGAAGAAAGCTGTTCTAGGACCTGCTCTGCAGTGAACCTCTCGCTAATGGCTTCAGCCCCCTTAGGGAAGACCATGTTTCTGGACATGTAGGGACTGGACTGGACTGGGCTCAGTGTAGGACAGGTTGCCCAATCACAGGTTCGATAACACCTTGGAGGATGACATTGGCTTCACTGAGCGACAGTAGGCTATTGTGTTCACTGAGCCACATGTCTTATGGGAATGGCTTTACGTGAACTCTGCCCTTGTACCAAGGGGCTCAGTGTAGGACGGCTCAGCCTTTCACACGTTCAATAATATCACCCTGGTCATTGGCCCCACACGTCCCGACATGTACGCAAGCACTTATACCCATGACAATAGTAGCACAGTGGCTGTGGCGGAACCGGTTCAACCAGTGGGGAGATGTTTGCACCAGCTCTCGCTGTCTCCCTCTCGAAGATGCTACACAGCAAAATAAAGAAATAACATACACCTTTTGGTAGTGGCGCCCGGGTCACTTTGACCCCAGGACAGCGGGGACCCTGTGATCAGGGCCAGGACAACGGGAGGGTTAAATATATTTTTATTTGGATTTCATGTAATGGACATACACAAAATAGTCCAAATTGGTGAAGTGAAATGAAAAAAAATTACTTGTTTCAAAAAATTAAAACAAATTTAAAACTTAAAAGTGGTGGGTGCGTATGTTTTCACCCCCTTTGCTATGAAGCCCCTAAATAAGATCTGGTGCAACCAATTACCTTCAGAAGTCACAACGTGGCTATGGGAGGAGGACCAGAGAGGGACTGCTGGGAGACAACATGGCTGGGGGTGGAGGACCGGAGAGGGACTGCTGTGAGACAACATGGTTGGGGGAGAAGGGCCAGAGAGGGACTGCTGGGAGACAATATGGCTGGGGGAGGAGGACCAGAGAGGGACTCTCATCACTAACAGACACGTAACTGTCCCCATCACAAGCAATCCCCTTGTAGATCCTCCATTTCTCCAACACAACTATACTTCATACTTTTCAGCCACAGCCATACATCCAACCAGCAACAGCCAGTCTGAACTCAGTGAAGACTCTTCACGCACATTTGTAACCATTTTTTATTTATTTTACATAGGGTGACATTTTGCCTGAGCAATTGGCAGTGAGCAAAATAACCATAACATATGTTTAATGAGATGGGCAGTCCTCAAAGATGAAATTCAATTGAATCATATGATTAGATCCATTCATTTCCAGCCCGTAGGGTGGGGTGCCACTAATCTCATTATAATGTACCATTATGTAGGGCAGAGCAGGTGCTAGTCATCCACGGTGACGTTATAACCTGTTATATTGGTGACAGAGTAGACCACTGATAGGGTAGTATTATTAACAGGTCTAGTCATCCACGGTGACGTTATAACCTGTTATATAGGTGACAGAGTAGACCACTGATAGGGTAGTATTATTAACAGGTCTAGTCATCCACGGTGACGTTATAACCTGTTATATTGGTGACAGAGTAGACCACTGATAGGGTAGTATTATTAACAGGTCTAGTCATCCACGGTGACGTTATAACCTGTTATATTGGTGACAGAGTAGACCACTGATAGGGTAGTGTTATTAACAGGTCTAGTCATCCACGGTGACGTTATAACCTGTTATATTGGTGACAGAGTAGACCACTGATAGGGTGAGGTTGTATTAACAGGTCATTAATACTCACCCAAGTAAACATATTATACATTTGAAGACAGCTGCATGAAAGGATCAACAAGTAATAGGTGTTACATACTGTATTCACCAGTCTAGTAACTTGCGGCCCACTGAAAACAGGTAAATACAGTTATATGATTGAATCAAGTGTCTTTTAATGTGCATTCATTTGATTGGATGACAAATAACCAATGAGTTTAATGTATTAAATATAGATATAGGCATCATCTTTGATAAAGTTTACATGTAACTAAAATCAAATAAATGCGTTACTTCTGACAAAATTATCTAAAATGTATTTTGAATTAGTGATTAATGACATTGTTGCTTCTTTGAGGGATTTTTCTGCCATAATATATCCAGACATTTAAAGCATAAATCTGTGATTGGTACATGCATTTGTGGGCTTTTAAATGAATGATATATATTGTAGCCATTGCTTCTTGAAGAATATAACGTACCCCATCCCTCGGCTGTTTCCCCCAAAGAATGGCAGGGTGACGGCTTTGTTATTTTTTGAATCCCAGATTGCCCCTTTAATGTAACAGATCATTAAAAACAGCTTAAGTATTGTCCATTAATAAGTTGCAATGTAACTGTCACATGAATAACACGACAATCAACCTATGTTGAGTATACAATTTACTACCAATACTAATGACAGTATTCACAACAACAAAACTATGTACAACACAACGATCTTAAATGAAGGAGAACAGGAAAAATCATATTTTCAAAACAGGTGTGAAGTTAGTGGTAGAAAAATTCAGGTCCAGTCAGTCAAGTTGGTTTAAATATAAAAATATTCTGTTAACCTGGCATATTGAGCATTTAAAAAACATGTTTTGGACCTGTCAAAACATTCAGGAGATAAAGGTGCTCAAAGTTGACCCACTTTGCATACCCCACCAAACCATGAGACATCCATGCCTTCAAAATTTGAAAAGAGAAACGATTGAATTTGATCTCATTTAACTTATTACTGCAGTGGGCTAAATCAGGGTCCCACAGAATGTTTCTTGATATTCTTTAACCCTCCCGCTGTCCTCGGGTCAAAATGACCCGCCACTGTGTTGAACCAAGTTTTATTACATTTGTATATTTTGTGGATGATTTGTAAGAAGGAGGCAGTGAGACTTTCTTTAATTAACATCAAGGATAACAATCCCTTCCATTATATTATTCAACTTGAATTTTCAATGACCTGTCCTAGACTGACCCCAGTAGTACAAAAGTGAACTGTTGCCTTTATTCATGTATCCATGTAAGCTGTAGGAAAGAAAAGATACTAATATTGTCATGGGTACACGTCCAGTCCGTACATGTCCAGACATGTGGAGCAGTGAAAACAGTCCCCGCCATGATATTATTCAACATGGAATGTGATGACCTGTCCTAGACTGACCCCAGCAGTACAAAAGTTGAACTACACGTCTGAACTTGTCCAGACATGTGGAGCAGTGAAAACAATCCCCTCTATGATATTATTCAACTTGAGTCGACACATTCTAGTTATCAGAATCACATGGAATTGTTGTGCAATTTAAATGTTTAAATATTAAACTATTTGTGAAAAGATTAAATGTCATTTTAGCTTCTTAAGAGAGAACGGTTTGTCATAGAGAAACTCTGCTCACTCAGAGGCCCCACCCAAGTGAACAGACATTGGTTATAAACTATGAAACACGCCCTTCTCTTCCCTACTATATAAGCCCTGTTATGAAAATGTATCTTCCTGTTCCAAGGACAAGAGGACGGCGGTCCCCACGTTAAAAGGACAAGATCACCAACAGAACTAAGCCAACCTCAGCGTGAGTTCTGGTTGAATGACAAGAACCTAACGAAATTAGCATCGAATTTCAACGTGAAGGTGACGACCTACACCCCGGAAGGATGAATTTTGACTATACCAGCCAGAATATAGCATGAGCTTAAAGTATGGCAACTTGGTGTGAACTTTGAACTCTTATCCACTAAAGAAGTGATACCTCCTAGTCGTTGCGTTAGCAACCGCAGCTGTAAACGTGGGCTAGGAAAGGAAGGACAAAGGATCCGTGCTACCACACGACAACAGTACTACCGAGTATCCGTTCTACCGCCAGACATTCTTCAAAGGACAACCCGGCCTTCCATCAACGACCAACCAATCGGAGCACAGCTCAGAGTAAATATTTACTGCATTTTCCTTGTCCAAATGGGCGGTTATTTAGAATGCATAAGATACTGTATTTACGATAGCATAGCTGCCTAGTGCATTCGAATGGCAATGGTTTGATTGGATCACAAATAACCATTGAGTTTAATGTATTATATATAGATATAGTGGCATTATCTTTGATAAAGTTTATATGTAACTGAAATCAAATAAATATGTTATTTCTGACACCATTATCTAAAATGTATAGTGACTTAGTGATTAATGACATTGTTGCTTCTTTGAGGGATTTTTATGCAATAATGTATCCAGACATTTAAAGCAGAAATCTGTGATTGGTACATGCATTTGTGGGCTTTAAATGAATGATGTATATTGTAGCCATTGCTTCTTGAAGAATATAACTTACCCCATCCCTCGGCTGTTTGCCCCCAAAGAATGGCAGGGTGACGGCTTTGTTAATTTTTTGAATGCCAGATTGCACCTTTAATGTAACAGATCATTAAAAACAACTTAAGTATTGTCCATTAACCTGTTGGGGATAGGGGGCAGTATTTGCACGGCCGGATAAAAAACGTACCCGATTTAATCTGGTTACTACTCCTGCCCAGTAACTAGAATATGCATATAATTGTTTGATTTGGATAGAAAACACCCTAAAGTTTCTAAAACTGTTTGAATGGTGTCTGTGAGTATAACAGAACTCATTTGGCAGGCCAAAACCTGAGAAGATTCCAAACAGGAAGCGCTCTCTCTGACTATTTCTTGGCCTTCTTGATCATCTCTAACCAAAACAGGGGATCTCTGGCATAACGTGACATTTTCTAACGCTCCCATAGGCTCTCAGAAGGCGCCAGAACGATGAATGGTGGCTTTGCAGGCCATGGCTGAAAAACATTAGCGCATTTGGATAGTGGTCGATCAGAATACTATGAGACTGGAGGCACGTGCACGAGCCGACACCATGTTTACTTTCTCTCTCTTTGAACGAAAACAACGACTACCGGTCGGAATATTATGGCTTTTTTATGAGAAAAATCGCATAAAAATTTATTTTAAACAGCGGTTGACATGCTTCGAAGTACGGTAATGGAATATTTAGAATTTTTTTGTCACGAAACGCGTCGGGCGCGTCACCCTTCTTTACCCTTCGAATAGTGTCTTGAACGCACAAACAAAACGCCGCTATTTGGATATAACTATGGATTATTTGGAACCAAACCAACATTTGTTATTGACGTAGAAGTCCTGGGAGTGCATTCTGACGAAGAACAGCAAAGGTAATCAAACTTTTCTAATAGTAAATCGGAGTTTGGTGAGTACCACACTTGGTGGGTGTCAAAATAGCTAGCCTGTGATGGCCGGGCTATCTACTCAGAATATTGCAAAATGTGCTTTCACCGAAAATCTATTTTAAAATCGGACATAGCGAGTGCATAAAGGAGTTCTGTATCTATAATTCTTAAAATAATTGTTATGTTTTTTGTGAACGTTTATCGTGAGTAATTTAGTAAATTCACCGGAAGTGTTCGGTGGGAATGCTAGTCACATGCTAGTCACATGCTAATGTAAAAAGCTGGTTTTTGATATAAATAGGAACTTGATTGAACAAAACATGCATGTATTGTATAACATAATGTCCTAGGATTGTCATCTGATGAAGATCATCAAAGGTTAGTGCTGCATTTAGCTGTCTTCTGGGTTTTTGTGACATTATATGCTAGCTTGAAAAATGGGTGTCTGATTATTTCTGGCTGGGTACTCTGCTGACATAATCTAATGTTTTGCTTTCGTTGTAAAGCCTTTTTGAAATCGGACAGTGTGGTTAGATTAATGAGAGTCTTGTCTTTAAAATTGTGTAAAATAGTCATATGTTTGAGAAATTGAAGTAATAGCATTTCTAAGGTATTTGAATATCGCGCCACGGCATTACACTGGCTGTTGAGTAGGTGGGACGCAAGCGTCCCACTGGCCCAGAGAAGTTAATAAGTTGCAATGTAACTGTTACATGAATAACACGACAATCAACCTATGTTGAGTACACAATTTACTACCAATACTAATGACAGTATTCACAACAACAAAACTATGTACAACACAACGATCTTAAATGAAGGAGAACAGGAAAATCACATTTTCAAAACAGGTGTGAAGTTAGTGGTAGAAAAATTCAGGTCCAGTCAGTCAAGTGGGTTTAAATATAAAAAATATTCTATTAACCTGGCATATTGAGCATTTAAAAAACATGTATATGCATTAAGGCTTGTCACGGCACAGACAACATGAGGGAGACAGACAACTGAATAGACGACAGTCAAGTCTGCTTAGGTGCGGTCTGAAAAGGAGGTAAATCCATTTGAATTCAATCACTTTTTGACAGGATCCCTTTTCATTTAAACACACCTTTCCATAAATGTTTGCCGATGGAAGAAGTGGTCAGAAAGTGACATTTTGAACCTTAATGCCAAAACAGGAAAGAAAAGGAAAGAAAAGATACTAATATTGTCACTGGTACACGTCCGTACATGTCCAGACATGTGGAGCAGTGAAAACAGTCTCCTCCATGATATTATTCAACTTGGAATGTGATGACCTATCCTAGACTGACCCCAGTAGTACAAAAGTGAACTGTTGCCTTTATTCATTTATCCATGTAAGCTGTAGGAAACAAAAGATATTAATATTGTCATGGGTACACGTCCGTACATGTCCAGACATGTGGTCTTCTCCAAGGTGCTGAAGCCATGACTGTGCGTTTCACAGCTGAACAGGTTCTAGAACAGATTTTTTCAAATGTCCAGCAAGACTACTGTTAGGAGCTGTTCCCCTGTGTCCAGGCCGGGTCAGAGGACCCCGGGGCAGCGTTAGCAATGTGTATGTTATAACCCCCCTGCCGTTGTCTCGGCCGGGTCAGAGCGTCCCCCTGGGCTGGGCACAGCATTAGCAATGTGTAAGTTATAACCCCCCTGCCGTTGTCTTGGCCGGGTCAGAGCGACCCCCTGGGAGCTGCGGTGTGTCAGTGTGCAAGAGGGCAACGGCCGTTCACGTGGCCACTGTCGGCCGGCCGTAGAGAGGCTACTAATATTGTCAGGAAGAAGAAGAAGAAGAAGAAGATGAGGACGACGATGAGGACGACGATGAGGACGGTGAGGAATATGACCCCGCCGAGCGTGAGGCCGCCACCGCCGCCGACGCCTCGCAGTCCTGGTTTCAGCGCGGCTCAGGTCCTGGAACAGATAGCCTCCAGTGTCGACCGAGAAGACGAAGAAGACTACTGCGATCCAGAAGAGGAGGACGTTTCGGAAGACGAAGACGGCGAGGAATACGACCCCGAACGTGACGCGGACGACTCGGCCTCGCGGTCGTGCTCCTCTTCTTCTTCTTTGGAGGAGGAGGAAGAGCGAGAGGGAGACACGGCCGCTGCCCAAGAGTGAGACAGAGAGTCAGAGCGAGAGGACACGGCGGCGGCCGGCCAAGCCCGAAGGGAGACGTTGCTGTCAAAAACCGGCAAAATCAAATGATCCTTCGTGGCCTATCGCGGCCCGGACCTGCCCCGCGCCGTCCGCCACCCCGGCCCCGCGGTGACGCCTGGCCCCACGGCCTACGCCGCGTCGTGCGCTCGACATCGAGTCCACCTTCCGGCTGTTTGTCACGCCGGCGATAGAAAGGATCATTGTGGACATGACAAATCTGCAGGGGGTGAGAAAATACAGCGACAGCTGGCGACCCATGGACTCCACCGACCTGCGTGCCTACCTATGGCTGCTAATCCTAGCGGGCGTCTACAGGTCCCGAGGCGAGGCCGCGGCCAGCCTGTGGGACGCGGAGAGCGGCAGGACCGTGTTCCGAGCCACCATGCCACTCAAGGTCTTTCACAAGTACTCGAGGCTGCTGCGATTCAACGACCGCCGGTCGAGACCCGCGAGACTCGCCACCGACAGACTGGCGGCCATAAGAGAGGTCTGGGACCTGTGGGAGGAGCGACTGCCGGCCCTCTACAACCCGGGGTCCGACTTGACGGTGGACGAACAACTGGTCCCGTTCAGAGGTAGTCTGTGTATCTGTGTGTATCTGTACGTATGTATGTGTACTATAGAGAGGTAGCGTCAGCGTGTAACATAAACGCCGTGCATCCCCAATGATGAGCCAGCGGTATTATAGAGAGGTGGCGTCAGCAGCAGCAGCAGCATCATCAGCAGCAGTAGCATCAGCAGCAGTAGCATCAGCAGCAGTAGCATCAGCAGCATGACGTTGCTAATCTCCTTCCTCTCAACCCGGGGTCTGACTTGACAGTGGACCAACAACTGGTCCAGGTCAGAGGTACTGTCTATGTATCTGTGTATCTGTGTATGTGTAGTATAGAGAGGTAGCATCAGCAGTAGCAGTAGTAGCAGTAGCAGCAGCAGCAAGAGCATCAGCATCAGCATGTAACATAAACGCCGTGCGCCCCAATGATGAGCCAGTGGTAGTATAGAGAGGTAGCGACAGCAGCAGCAGCATCAGTAGTGGCGTCGTCAACGACGCCGCTAATCTCCTTCCTTCCTCTCCCTCTCCCAAAAGGACGCTGTCCTTTCCGACAAGTACAGTCCCAGCAAGCCGGCCAAATACGGCATCAAGTCGTGGGTGGCCTGCGACGCCATGTCCAGCTATGCTTGGAAGATGCAAGTCTACATCGGTAAGGCGGCCGGTGGAGCCCCCGAGAAGAACCAGGGAGCGCGCGTCGTCCTCGATCTCACGCAGGGGCTGCCGGGTGGTCACAACGTCACCTGTGACAATTTCTTCACCTCCTACGAACTCGGCCAGCGGCTCCTCGAGAGGAACCTCACCATGGTTGGCACGGTGCGAAAGAACAAGCCCGAGCTCCCTCCCGCGCTGCTCCAGTCAAAGGGCAGACAGGTCTCGTCCTCCAGGTTCGCCTTCACGCCCACCGCCACTCTAGTGTCCTACCTGGCAAAGAGAAATAAGAACGTGCTACTCCTGAGCACGCTGCACACGGAGCCCGACGTTAGCGATCGCCATGACCGGAAGCCGGCCCTCATCCTAGACTACAACTGCAACAAGGGCGGCGTGGACAACCTAGACAAGGTGGTCGGCACCTACAGCTGCAGACGGATGACTGCCCGCTGGCCCCTGGTCATCTTCCACAACATCCTCGACGTGTCCTCCTACAACTCCTTTGTCATATGGTGAGAGATCAAGCCCGACTGGATGCCTCGGAAGCGGAACAAGAGGAGGGTGTTCCTGGAGCAGCTGGGAAAGGCGCTTGTCAAGCCCTTGATACAAAGAAGGCAGCGTCTCCCCCGCACCGAAGCGGAGTGCGGACGACGACGCGGCTCCTCCGCGAGCCCGGGAGCACGCCGCTGGCCCGGACGCCGCCCCGCTAGTGGCTAGTAAGAGGAAGAGGTGTCAGCTCTGCCCTCCCAAGAAGGACGCCAAGACACACACGTGCTGCAGGTGTAAGAAATACATCTGCAAAGACTGTTCGCACGCGTACTGTCACACTTGTGCCCGCTGGGCCTTTAGCCGAGACGGGACGACCCGCTGGTGACACGGGGAGTAGGCAGAATGGGAGGACAACGGGAGGGTTAAACAGCTTGGAAAAGTCCAGAAAATGATTTCATGGCTTTAGAAGCTTCTGATAGGCTAATTGACATAATTTGAGGCAATTGGAGGTGTACCTGTGGATGTATTTCAAGGCTTACCTTCAAACTCCGTGCCTCTTTGCATGACATCATGGGCAATTCAAAAGAAATCAGCCAAGATCTCCAGAAGTCTGGTTCATCCTTGGGAGCAATTTCCAAACGCCTGAAGGTACCACTTTCATCTGTACAAACAACAGCACGCAAGTATAAACACCATGGGACCACGCAGCCGTCATACCACTGAAGAAGGAGACGCGTTCTGTCTCCTAGAGATTAACGTACTTTGGTGGGAAACGTGCAAATCAATCCCTGACCAACAGCAAAGGTCTTGTGAAGATGCTGGAGGAAACAGGTACACAAGTATCTATATCCATAGTAAAACGAGTCCTATATCAACATAACCTAAAAAGCCGCTCAGCAAGGAAGAAGCCACTGCTCCAAAACCGCCATAAAAAAGCCAGACTACGTTTTGCACATTGGGACAAAGATTATACTTTTTGGAGAAATGTCCTTTGGTCTGATGAAACATAAATAGAACTGCTTGTCCATAATGACCATCGTTATGTTTGGAGGAAAAAGGGGGATGTTTGCAGGCCAAAGAACACCCTCCCAACCGTGAAGCTCGGGGGTGGTAGCATCATGTTGTGGGGGTGCTTTGCGGCAGGAGGGACTGGTGCACTTCACCAAATAGATGGCATCATGAGGAGGGAAATTATGTGGATATATTGAAGCAACATCTCAAGACATCAGTCAGGAAGTTAAAGCTTGGACGTAAATGGGTCATCTAAATGGACAATGACCCCAAGCATACTTCCAAAGTTGTGGCAAAATGGCTTAACAACAACAAAGTCAAGGTATTGGAGTGGCCATCAGAAAGCCCTGACCTCAATTCCATAGAAAACTTGTGGGCAGAACAAAAACAGTGTGTGCTAGCAAGGAGGCTTACAAACCTGAACCAGTTACACCAGCTCTGTCAGGAGGAATGGGCCAAAATTCACCCAATTTATTGTGGGAAGCTTGTGGAAGGCTACCCGAAACGTTTGACCCAAGTTAAACAATTTAAAGGCAATGCTACCAAATACTAATTGAGTGTAAGTAAACTTCTGACCCACTGGGAATGTGATGAAATAAATAAAAGCTGACATAAATCATTCTCTCTACTATTATTCTGACATTTCACATTCTTAAAATAAAGTGGTGATCCTAACTGACCTAAGAAAGGGAATTTTTACTAGGATTAAATGTCAGGAATTGTGAAAAACTGAGTTTAAATGTATTTGGCTAAGGTGTATGTAAACTTCTGATTTCAACTGTATTTTCCCATTCAAGTCAACATTCTGATGTGTGGTCCTCCAACCATCTTTGAGGTACCATTTGAAAGGTGAAATATACATTTGAATCCCATTTTAGTACATTTATCAGCCACAACATGACATCCACCCTGTATTCAAGAGCATCTTGTGTCTCAACCGATGGTGGACACAACACAAACTCCTTAGATGATGTCAAATGGGGTAGATAAAGATAAAACACATGCAAATATGAAACAAATCAGAGTTAACTTGTTCAGTTAATTGAGGTTTAATGTAAAAACGTGTAATATGGTGTCTTCAGAAAGTATTCATACCCCTTGATTTATTCCAATTCAAAATTGATTCACCAATCAACACACAATACCCCATAATGACAAAGTGAAAACATGTTTTTAGAAATGTTTGCAAATTTATTGAAAATGAAATACAGAAATATCTCATTTATATAAGTATTCACACCCCTGAGTCAAAACATGCTAGAATCACCTTTGGGAGCTGTGAGTGTTTCTGGGTACGTCTCTTAGAGCTTTGCACACCTGGATTTTACAATAATTGCAATTTATTTATTTATTTATTATTCTTCAATTTCTTTCAAGTTGGTTGCTGATCATTGCAGACATTTTCAAATCTTGCCATAGATTTTCAAAACGATTTAAGTCAAAACTGTCTCCTCAGTTTTCTACTAGCACAGCCTTTAAACTCTGTAACTGTTCTAAAGTCACCATTGGCCTCATGGTGAAATCCCTGAGTGGTTTCCTTCCTCTCCAGCAACTGAGTTAGAAAGGTTGCCTTTGCCTCCCAACTCCCAAGTGGCGCAGTGGTCTAAGGCACTGCATTGCAGTGCTAGCTGTGCCACTAGAGATACTGGTTTGTGTCCAGGCTCTCTCGCAGCCGGCTGCGACCGGGACACCCATGGGGTGGCGAACAATTGGCCCAGCGTCGTCCGGGTTAGGGGAGGGATTGGCCGGCAGGGATGTTCTTGTCCCATCGCACACTAGTGACATGGGGCACAATGCATGCTGACACGGTTGCAGGTGTACGGTGTTTCCTCTGACACATTGGTGCGGCTGGCTTCCAGGTTAAGCGGGCATTGTGTCAAGAAGCAGCTTGGCTGGGTTGTGTTTCGGAGGAGGCACGGCTCTTGACCTTCGCCTCTCCCGGGTCCGTACGGGAGTTGCAGCGAGGAGGCAAAACTGTAACTACCAATTTTATAAAATAATGAAAGGTTGCCTCTTTCTTTGTAGGGACTGTGTGTATTGATAGACCATCCAAAGTGGAATTAATAACTTCACCATGCCCAAAGGCATTTCAATGTCAGGTTAATTATTATTATTACATTTCTTTCAACAGGTGCCCTTCTTAGCGAGGCATTGGAAAACCTCCTAGTCTTTGTGTTTGAATCTGTGTTTGAAATTCACTGCTCGACCAATGAAACTGAGAATTAATTGTATGCATGGGGTACAGAGATGAGGTATTCATAAAAAAATGATGTTAAACACTATTATTACACACATGCAAGTCCATGCAACTTATTATGTGACTTAAGAACATTTTTACTACTGAAAGGATTTAGGCTTGCCATAAGAATGGGGTTAAATACTTATTCAATCAAGATATTTTAGCTTTTTCCACATTTTGTATTCAGATGTATTCAGACCCTTTACTCAGTACTTTGATGAAGCACCTTTGGCGGTGATTAAAGCCTCGATTCTTCTTGGGTATGACACTACAAGCTTCGCACACCTGAATTTGGGGAGTTTCTCCCATTCTTCTCTGCAGATCCTCTCAAGCTCTGTCAGGTTGGATGGGGAGCGTCGCTGCACAGCTATTTTCAGGTCTCTCCAGAGATGTTCGATCGGGTTCAAGTCCAGGCTTTGGCTGGGTCACTCAAGGACATTCAGAGACTTGTCCTGAAGCCACTCCATTGTCTTGGCTGTGTGCTTAGGGTTATTGTCCTGTTGGAAGGCGAACTTTCGCCCCAGTCTAAGGTCCTGAGCACTCTGGAGCAGGTTTTTTGTCAAGGAGCTCTCTGTACTTTGCTCCGTTCAGCTTTCCCTCAATCCTGACTAGTCTCCTGGTCCCTGCCGCTGAAAAACATCCCCACAGCATGATGCTGCCACCACCATGTTTCACCGTAGGGATGGTGCCAAGTTTCTAACAGATGTAACGCTTGACATTCAGGCCAAATAGTTCAATCTTGGTTTCATCAGACCAGCGAATCTTGTATCTCATGGTCTGAGAGTCCTTTAGGTGCCTCTTGACAAACTCCAAGCGGCTTGTCATGTGCCTTTTACTGATGAGTGGCTTCGGTCTGGTCACTCTACCATAAGTGCATTATTGCTGGAGTGCTGCTGAGATGGTTGTCCTTCTGGAAGGTTCTCCCATCTCCACAGAGGAACTCTGGAGCTCTGTCAGAATGACCATCAAGTTCTTGGTCACCTTCCTGACCAAGGCCCTTCAGTTTGGCCATGTGGACAGCTCTAGGAAGAGTCTTGGTGGTTCCAAACTTCTTCCATTTAAGAATGATGGAGGCCATTGTGTTCTTGGGGAACTTCAATGCTGCAGACGTATTTTGGGACCCTTCCCCAGATATCTGCCTTAACACAGCAGGGCTTGCAAGTTGATCATTTAACTGTGCTTGTGCTTGTGACAAATAACATTTAAAAATTTAAACACACACACACAAAAACACTCACACACATGCACATTCACCACTATTAATTCAGATCTGTGTAGAGACCCCTATTGATTCAGATCTGTGTAGAGACCCCTATTGATTCAGACCCCTATTGATTCAGACCTGTATAGAGAAACCTATTGATTCAGATCTGTATAGAGACTCCTATTGATTCATATCTGTATAGAGACCCCTATTGATTCATATCTGTATAGAGACCCCTATTGATTCAGACCCCTATTGATTCAGACCTGTATAGAGAAACCTATTGATTCAGATCTGTATAGAGACTCCTATTGATTCATATCTGTATAGAGACCCCTATTGATTCAGACCCCTATTGATTCAGACCTGTATAGAGAAAACTATTGATTCAGATCTGTATAGAGACCCCCTTTGATTCAGATCTCTGCTGCATAGTAGTGTTTGTCATGTTGCATTTGTGACACATTCTGTACTATTGATGTTGAACATGATTCTGTGGCCTGATATGGCAAAGGTGTGAAAAACCTTCCCAGAAGAGTGGACCAACTCCATATTTATGCCCATAATTTTGTAATGAGATGTTCAACAAGCATGTGTCCACATACTTTTGGTCATATAGTCTATATAACCTACAGTACAGTATGCGGAGTGCAACTATGACAGGGTGTGACTGTTTTAGTGACAGGGCATAAATACTTAACCAAGCAAACGTATTATACATTTAATTGTAAACTGGGTGGTTCCAGCCCTGAATGCTGATTGGTTGACAGCTGTGGTATATCAGACCGTATACCACGGGTATGACAAAACATGTATTTTTACTGTTCTAATTAAGTTGGTAACCAGTTTACCACCTCTGTTTACCACCTCTGTGATATATGACCAATATACCACAGCTGAGGGCTGTATCCATGCACTCCGCATTGTCTTAGAACAGCCCTTAGCTGTGGTATATTGGCCATATAACACACCCCCTCATGCCTTATTGGTTAAGGTAAGACAAGAGATACAGTTAGTATTTGCTAGGTCTTACTTACTGAAACATACTCTCAAGTTAAGTACCCTACTGCACACAAAGAAGGTATCCAAAGGCTGTTATAGAAATGCTTGTTTAGTTTGTGTTTTAGAATAATACATTTTAGTACATTTATTTAGCTAATGGTTTGACTGAAAAAACACCTCATTTAGTATTGTTTATGTACAGTATAAAAGGAACACATCATACAAATGTCTTTAGATTATAAATATGTTTAGTTGTAGAGATGATTGCTTCCAGGAGTTGTGTGCAATAAATATTGTGTCTTTGTCTAAAACACATTACAAACACTGAATTGATACAACTCATTACAATGGTATCTCTTTTAGAAAGTAATCTTATTTTGTTATAATTTCATTTTCATGTTTTGTTTGATATACTCTATACCCATTGATTATAGAATAATATCAAATAGAAATAAACCTTGTGAACTTATACTGTCTCACCCTATTGTAACACACAATTCAAGTTTGTGTTGTCTTTTGTCTCTGTAAATAAACGATATAGCTTCAAAATGTTTACAACTATCATGTCGATCTTAAGGACTTTCATATTGTTCCATACAGCTCCATCTAAACCTTTATATTAGAACATTTGTCATCACCTCATAATGAATTTGTGTAAACAATCTAGATAAATAAAGAGATACACACACGATTAATCTAATTGTCAACTTTCCTCTTTTCAGGGAAAGAAAATGCAGCGAGAAAACAGAAGAGAAAAAATGGAGACGTATTACCGTGGGGAGCATAAGAATATAGAAACCTTGAAAATGGTTAAAACCCCACAAAGTTATAGACGTCTTATTTTAAAAGACATTCCACTATACCCCAAAGCTGACAAAGCGGAATTTCACGTGGACAAAGTCTGTCACGTAACCACTCCAACAGGCCTGACAGGAATCATGGATTTGAGTGGATTTACAGCAGGGCAAAGAGGGAGTTTCTCATGGTGGGCTCTTCACATTACAGAAGGTGAAATTGAGGCAGCAGAGAATCGCTTCCTTGAAAAGGAACAGCTTTCCTTTGACCCAAAAATGGGGGAAGAAAAAAGACACAATCCATTCCTGAGGGAATTCACCACCTCCCCTGTCTTCCAACAGGGATCTCGGTATGGGAACTTTAAGTTTACCTTCCCCTTGGAGGATCTCATGCAGATGTACACAGAGCAGATCTGTGAGGGAGAGAAGCCTGTCCTGAGAGTCTATGAAACCGTGGTTTACAAGCAGGAGATCATGTACGTAGTGGTTCTCCACAGTCCAGAGGTGACAGAGTTTGATGACTGCCCACTTCTTGCTGATGAGGATGATGAGGCAATATGCATTTATAAAGATGGCAAAATTGTCTGGCGTGCAGAAGCAATATGTGGAACCCATACAAAGAAGCTGATCATCAACCGAGAGAGTGGAACAGTTGAAACAGAAGAACTAGGACATGGTTATGAACATTTCATGTGGGACAATGTGACCCTGGCATTCCATCTGCCAGTTGACAGCACCCTCGTAGTTGAAGAGGGAGTATTAAAGGATAGACTCCATGCATGTGAGGGTATCGCACCTTTTCTCCATGATGAGTTGTTAACACTAGAGGAGGCAAAAGAAGTAGTCAATGCCATAAAGAATGCTATATAGGGACAGTGCTAGTGACAGTTCTAGGGACAGTTCTAGGGACAGTGCTACATAGGGACAGTGCTAGTGACAGTGCTATATAGGGACAGTGCTAGTGACAGTTCTAGGGACAGTTCTAGGGACAGTGCTACATAGGGACAGTGCTAGTGACAGTGCTATATAGGGACAGTGCTAGTGACAGTGCTATATAGGGACAGTGCTAGTGACAGTGCTATATAGGGACAGTGCTAGTGACAGTGCTATATAGGGACAGTGCTAGTGACAGTGCTATATAGGGACAGTGCTAGTGACAGTGCTATATAGGGACAGTGCTAGTGACAGTTCTACATAGGGACAGTGCTAGGGACAGTGCTAGGGACAGTGCTAGGGACAGTTCTAGGGACAGTGCTAGGGACAGTGCTAGGGACAGTGCTAGGGACAGTTCTACATAGGGACAGTGCTAGGGACAGTTCTAGGGACAGTGCTAGGGACAGTGCTAGTAACAGTGCTAGTGACAGTTCTAGGGACAGTTCTAGGGACAGTGCTAGGGACAGTTCTAGGGACAGTGCTAGGGACAGTGCTAGTGACAGTGCTAGTGACAGTTCTAGGGACAGTTCTAGGGACAGTGCTAGGGACAGTGCTAGTAACAGTGCTAGTGACAGTTCTAGGGACAGTTCTAGGGACAGTGCTAGGGACAGTTCTAGGGACAGTGCTAGGGACAGTGCTAGTAACAGTGCTAGTGACAGTTCTAGGGACAGTTCTAGGGACAGTGCTAGGGACAGTGCTAGTAACAGTGCTAGTGACAGTTCTAGGGACAGTGCTAGGGACAGTTCTAGGGACAGTGCTAGGGACAGTGCTAGTAACAGTGCTAGTGACAGTTCTAGGGACAGTTCTAGGGACAGTGCTAGGGACAGTGCTAGTAACAGTGCTAGTGACAGTTCTAGGGACAGTTCTAGGGACAGTGCTACATAGGGACAGTGCTAGTGACAGTGCTATATAGGGACAGTGCTAGTGACAGTTCTAGGGACAGTTCTAGGGACAGTGCTACATAGGGACAGTGCTAGTGACAGTGCTATATAGGGACAGTGCTAGTGACAGTGCTACATAGGGACAGTGCTAGTGACAGTGCTATATAGGGACAGTGCTAGTGACAGTGCTATATAGGGACAGTGCTAGTGACAGTGCTATATAGGGACAGTGCTAGTGACAGTGCTATATAGGGACAGTGCTAGTGACAGTGCTATATAGGGACAGTGCTAGTGACAGTGCTATATAGGGACAGTGCTAGTGACAGTTCTACATAGGGACAGTGCTAGGGACAGTGCTAGGGACAGTGCTAGGGACAGTTCTAGGGACAGTGCTAGGGACAGTGCTAGGGACAGTGCTAGGGACAGTTCTACATAGGGACAGTGCTAGGGACAGTTCTAGGGACAGTGCTAGGGACAGTGCTAGTAACAGTGCTAGTGACAGTTCTAGGGACAGTTCTAGGGACAGTGCTAGGGACAGTTCTAGGGACAGTGCTAGGGACAGTGCTAGTAACAGTGCTAGTGACAGTTCTAGGGACAGTTCTAGGGACAGTGCTAGGGACAGTTCTAGGGACAGTGCTAGTGACAGTGCTAGGGACAGTGCTAGGGACAGTGCTAGGGACAGTGCTACATAGGGACAGTGCTAGGGACAGTTCTATATAGGGACAGTGCTAGTAACAGTGCTAGTGACAGTTCTAGGGACAGTGCTAGGGACAGTGCTACATAGGGACAGTGCTAGGGACAGTTCTATATAGGGACAGTGCTAGTAACAGTGCTAGTGACAGTTCTAGGGACAGTTCTAGGGACAGTGCTAGTAACAGTGCTAGTGACAGTTCTAGGGACAGTGCTAGGGACAGTGCTACATAGGGACAGTGCTAGGGACAGTTCTATATAGGGACAGTGCTAGTGACAGTGCTATATAGGGACAGTGCTAGTGACAGTGCTATATAGGGACAGTGCTAGTGACAGTGCTATATAGGGACAGTGCTAGTGACAGTTCTAAATAGGGACAGTGCTAGGGACAGTGCTAGGGACAGTTCTACATAGGGACAGTGCTAGGGACAGTTCTAGGGACAGTGCTAGGGACAGTGCTAGTAACAGTGCTAGTGACAGTTCTAGGGACAGTTCTAGGGACAGTTCTAGGGACAGTGCTAGGGACAGTGCTAGTAACAGTTCTAGGGACAGTGCTAGTGACAGTTCTAGGGACAGTTCTAGGGACAGTGCTAGGGACAGTGCTACATAGGGACAGTGCTAGGGACAGTGCTACATAGGGACAGTGCTAGGAACAGTGCTAGGGACAGTGCTAGTGACAGTTCTAGGGACAGTTCTAGGGACAGTTCTAGGGACAGTGCTAGGGACAGTGATACATAGGGACAGTGCTAGGGACAGTGCTAGGGACAGTTCTAGGGACAGTGCTAGTGACAGTGCTAGGGACAGTTCTAGGGACAGTTCTAGGGACAGTTCTACATAGGGACAGTGCTAGTGACAGTGCTAGGGACAGTTCTAGGGACAGTTCTAGGGACAGTGCTACATAGGGACAGTGCTAGGGACAGTTCTAGGAACAGTTCTAGGGACAGTTCTACATAGGGACAGTTCTAGGGACAGTGCTAGTGGCAGTTCTAGGGACAGTTCTACATAGGGACAGTGCTAGTGGCAGTTCTAGGGACAGTTCTAAGGACAGTTTTACATAGGGACAGTTCTAGGGACAGTTCTACATAGGGACAGTGCTAGGGACAGTTCTAGGGACAGTTCTAGGGACAGTTCTAGTGGCAGTTCTAGGGACAGTTCTACATAGGGACAGTGCTAGTGACATTTCTAGGGACAGTTCTAGGGACAGTTCTAGGGACAGTGCTAGGGACAGTGCTAGGGACAGTTCTAGGGACAGTGCTAGGGACAGTTCTAGGGACAGTGCTAGGGACAGTTATAGGGGCAGTGCTAGGGACAGTTACAGGGACAGTGCTAGGGACAGTGCTACTGACAGTGCTAGTGACAGTGCTAGGGACAGTTATAGGGACAGTGCTAGTGACAGTGCTAGGGACAGTTCTACATAGGGACAGTTCTACATAGGGACAGTGCTAGGGGCAGTGCTAGGTACAGTGCTAGGGACAGTTATAGGGACAGTTCTAGGGACAGTTCTAGGGACAGTGCTAGGGACAGTGCTAGGGACAGTGCTAGGGACAGTGCTAGGGACAGTTATAGGGACAGTTATAGGGACAGTTCTAGGGACAGTTATAGGGACAGTGCTAGGGACAGTTATAGGGACAGTGCTAGTACTGACTTAGTTCTCAGGCAAAACACTCTCTCTAGTCAGTTGAGAAGGAGATGTGTGTAAAGGGGCTCAATCACCCAACCTTGATAATGCTAGATAACAAAATTGCCTGGCAAAACTGTGCTACATTATAAACATTGTAAAATGTATTTCCCTTTCTTGTTGTTTGCTGATGTCTAATATATCTAATGCAAAGCGTGCAGTGTACAAATATATGCGTTAAGGAATTAACCATTCCATTCTATATACTTTAGTCTTAAACTCTGTTATGATATACATAGCAGAAGACTGGGCTAGATTTATTTTGGTTTCCCACCTTTTATTTTCATAATACTATACTGAATAATACATAGAATACGGCAAACTGGTCCAGTTATGATGAATACCCTCCCTTTGTGTTGTATGTTAATGTTTAATCAAGTCAAATAAAACATGTTAATCACCCATTGAGTGTTTTTGATTGTTGTTTTACAGACATTACAATTTTTTCCTGAAAGTTCAAATGTTTATTTATTATGTTCAAATGTTTATTAACCTGTTAGGGCTAGGGGGCAGCATTGACACGGCTGGATAAAAAACATACCCGATTTAATCTGGTTACCACTCCTACTCAGTAACTAGAATATGCATATACTTATTACATATGGATAGAAAACACCCTAAATTTTCTAAAACTGTTTGAATGGTGTCTGTGAGTATAACAGAACTCAAATGGCAGGTCAAAACCTGAGAGATTCCTTTACAGGAAGTGGCCTGTCTGACCATTTGTTGAACTTCTTTTCCATCTCTATCATTTACTAAGGATCTCTGCTCTAACGTGACACTTCCCACGTCGTCCATAGGCGCTCAGAGCCCGGGAAAAAACAGAATGTCGTCATTCCAGCCCCAGGCTGAAACACATTATCGCCTTTCTCAAGTGGCCGATCAAGAGACACTAGCTTATGCGCGTGACCCCGACCGCCCCCGCCTTTGGGATTTTTTCCTCTGTTTGCCGAAAAGGAGATTCCCTGTCGGAATATTATCGCTTTTCTACGAGAAAAATGTCGTAAAAATTGATTTTAAACAGCGGTTGACATGCTTCGAAGTACTGTAATGGGATACTTAGAATTTTATTGTCACGAATTGCGCCAAGCGCGTGACACTTCTTTACTATTTCGGATAGTGTCTGGAACGCACGAACAAAACGCCGCTATTCGGATATAACGATGGATTATTTTGGACCAAACCAACATTTGTTATTGAAGTAGCTGTCCTGGGTGTGTATTCTGACGAAGACAACAAAAGGTAATGAAATTTTTATAATAGTAAATATGATTATGGTGAGTGCTAAACTTGCCGGGTGTCTAAATAGCGAGCCCGTGATGCCTGGGCTATGTACTTAGAATATTGCAAAATGTGCTTTCACCAAAAAGCTATTTTAAAATCGGACATATCGAGTGCATAGAGGAGGTCTGTATCTATAATTCTTAAAATAATTGTTATGCTTTTTGTGAACGTTTATCGTGAGTAATTTAGTAAAATTTTAGCGAATTCCCCGGAAGTATGCTAGTTCTGAACGTCACATGCTAATGTAAAAAAAGCTGGTTTTTGATATAAATATGAACTTGATTGAACAAAACATGCATGTATTGTATAACATAATGTCCTAGGGTTGTCATCTGATGAAGATCATCAAAGGTGAGTGCTGCATTTAGCTGTCTTCTGGGTTTTGGTGACATTATATGCTGGCTTGAAAAATGGGTGTCTGATTATTTCTGGCTTGGTACTCTGCTGACATAATCTAATGTTTTGCTTTCGTTGTAAAGCCTTTTTGAAATCGGACAGTGTGGTTAGATTAACGAGAGTCTTATCTTTAAATGGCTGTAAAATAGTCATATGTTTGAGAAATTGAAGTAATAGGATTTTTAAGGTTTTGAAAATCGCGCCACAGGATTGCCGTGGCTGTTACGTAGGTGGGACGAATTCGTCCCGCCTAGCCTAGAGAGGTTAACATATGTGGTGGCTAATTTCTGCATTACCAAATGAGGAGAGTTACAAACTTCACACACCAGTCAGAATTATACGTAAACTACATCTTTAATAATTAAGATGTTTTTGCAAAAGCACTTGACTTTCAATGATGCGCTATCTCTAATGAACCATTGAAAAGCTACACAAATGTACAAAGAGCTTTTATAGCCAAGATCCACCCCTCTCAACGTACATGACAAACCACAGATCTTAGAAACAGTTCACAAAGGGACCTTATACTTGAGAAAGGACTATCCCTTAGCCAGATAACATTCCCTATAAATTATTGTTCAGTTTGGTCCCTAATGACGAGGTTCTAATCTCGTTCCTGGTACCTCATAGTACAAAAACACCAACTCATCCAATGGCATAAATCAATTGTCAACTCTAGATACTCCCATCTCAAGTAAACCCCCTCTTGACTCCACTCTTGGACAAGCTCACTGAAGGGAGTAACTTGCGCACAGACATTGTGGAGACAAATAATTGGTTCCCCATTAATCACGCCATCTCTTCACATGGTTTAACCTCTATGGGCTAGGTGGGACGCTAGCGTGCCACCCGTGGTGCACTCCATCAACAGCAGGTGCATTTCAAGAGCGGCAAATTTGAATCCAAATAAATGTCAAAATTCAAATTTTTCAAACATACAACTATTTTACACCCTTTGAAAGATAAACATCTCCTTAATCTAACCACGTTTTACGATTTCAAAAAGGTTTTACGGCGAAAGCATAAATTTAGAGTATGTTAGGACAGTACATTTACAAGAGTTGTGTGTAATGTTTTGTCAATTCAAAGACAGGGTCACCAAAACCATAAAACCAGCTAAAATGATGCACTAACCTTTTACAATCTCCATCAGATGACACTCCTAGGACATTATGTTAGACAATGCATGCATTTTTAGTTCTATCAAGTTCATATTTATATCCAAAAACAGCGTTTTACTATGGCATTGATGTTGAGGAAATCGTTTCCCTCCAATAACCGGCAGTCAAGTCAGCGTCACAAATTAAATAATTAAAATTAGAAAACATTGGTAAAATATTATATTGTCATTTAAAGAATTATAGATTTACATCTCTTGAACGCAATCAACTTGCCAGATTTAAAAATAACCTTACTGGGAAATCACACTTTGCAATAATCTGAGCACTGCGCCCAGAAAAATACGCGTTGCGATACAGACTAGACGTCATGTTGGGGAGATCTAAAATCGAAAATACTATGTAAATAATCCATTACCTTTGATTCTCTTCATCAGATGTCACTTCCAGGTATCACAGGTCCATAACGAATGTAGTTTTGTTCAAAAAAGCTCATCATTTATGTCCAAAAATCTCCGTCTTGTTAGCACATGATCTAAGCCAGCCGGACTTCTCGTCATGAACGAGGGGAAAAAATATATTTCCGTTCGTTCAAACATGTCAAACGTTGTATAGCATAAATCATTAGGGCCTTTTTTAACCAGAACATGAATAATATTCAAGGTGGACGAATGCATACTCTTTTATAACGTATTGGAACGAGGGTACCCAACATGAACTCGCGCGCCAGGTGTCTAATGGGCCATCATCGTTCCATGGCTCTTGTTCGGTCAGATCTCCCTCCAGAAGACTCAAAACACTTTGTAAAGGCTGGTGACATCTAGTGGAAGCAATAGGAAGTGCCAAAATATTCCTCAGCCCCTGTGTTTTTCAATGGGATAGGTTTAAAGGAAATACAACACATCAGGTATCCACTTCCTGTCAGAAAATGTCTCAGGGTTTTGCCTGCCAAATGAGTTCTGTTATACTCACAGACACCATTCAAACAGTTTTAGAAACTTTAGAGTGTTTTCTATCCATATATAATAAGTATATGCATATTCTAGTTACTGGGTAGGATTAGTAACCAGATTAAATCGGGTACATTTTTTTTATCCAGACGTGCAAATGCTGAGTATAACAGAACTCATTTGTAAGGCAAAACCCTGAGACATTTTCTGACAGGAAGTGGATACCTGATGTGTTGTATTACCTTTAAACCTATCCCATTGAAAAACACAGGGGCTGAGGAATATTTTGGCACTTCCTATTGCTTCCACTAGATGTCACCAGCCTTTACAAAGTGTTTTGAGTCTTCTGGAGGGAGATCTGACCGAACAAGAGCCATGGAACGATGATGTCCCATTAGACACCTGGCGCGCGAGTTCATGTTGGGTACCCTCGTTCCAATACGTTATAAAAGAGTATGCATTCGTCCACCTTGAATATTATTCATGTTCTGGTTAAAAAAGGCCCTAATGATTTATGCTATACAACGTTTGACATGTTTGAACGAACGGAAATATATTTTTTCCCCTCGTTCATGACGAGAAGTCCGGCTGGCTTAGATCATGTGCTAACAAGACGGAGATTTTTGGACATAAATGATGAGCTTTTTTGAACAAAACTACATTCGTTATGGACCTGTGATACCTGGAAGTGACATCTGATGAAGAGAATCAAAGGTAATGGATTATTTACATAGTATTTTCGATTTTAGATCTCCCCAACATGACGTCTAGTCTGTATCGCAACGCGTATTTTTCTGGGCGCAGTGCTCAGATTATTGCAAAGTGTGATTTCCCAGTAAGGTTATTTTTAAATCTGGCAAGTTGATTGCGTTCAAGAGATGTAAATCTATAATTCTTTAAATGACAATATAATATTTTACCAATGTTTTCTAATTTTAATTATTTAATTTGTGACGCTGACTTGACTGCCGGTTATTGGAGGGAAACGATTTCCTCAACATCAATGCCATAGTAAAACGCTGTTTTTGGATATAAATATGAACTTGATAGAACTAAAAATGCATGCATTGTCTAACATAATGTCCTAGGAGTGTCATCTGATGGAGATTGTAAAAGGTTAGTGCATCATTTTAGCTGGTTTTATGGTTTTGGTGACCCTGTCTTTGACTTGACAAAACATTACACACAACTCTTGTAAATGTACTGTCCTAACATACTCTAAATTTATGCTTTCGCCGTAAAACCTTTTTGAAATCGTAAAACGTGGTTAGATTAAGGAGATGTTTATCTTTCAAAGGGTGTAAAATAGTTGTATGTTTGAAAAATTTGAATTTTGACATTTATTTGGATTCAAATTTGCCGCTCTTGAAATGCACCTGCTGTTGATGGAGTGCACCACGGGTGGCACGCTAGCGTCCCACCTAGCCCATAGAGGTTAAGGACATTACATCAAAGTTGGATCAGCCTGTAGTGTGGTTTTCCACTTTAATTTTGAGTGTGACTCCAAATCCAGACCTCCATGGGTTGATAAATTGGATTTCCATAGATTTTTTTGTGTGATTCTGTTGTCAGCACATTCAACTATGTAAAGAAAAAAGTATTTAATAAGATTATTTCTTTCATTCAGATCTAGGATGTGTTGTTTAAGTGTTCCCTTTATTTTTTTGAGCAGTATATAAAAACAGCATTTTACATTGGCGCATGATGTTCAGAAAATATTTTGCCTCCAATACCGCCGGTGAATCAGCGCTACAATTTACAAAATTACTATTCGAAAACATTGGTAAAATATAATATTGTCATTCAAAGAATTATAGATTAACAACTCGTGAATGCAACCGCATTGCCAGATTTCAAAATAACTTTACTGGGAAATCACACTTTGCAACAATCTGAGTACTGTGCTCAGAAAAATACGCTAGGCGATACAGACCAGCGCCATCTTGGAACCATCTACAATCATAAATAGTATTAGAAATATTCACTTACCTTTGATAATCTTCATCAGAAGGCACTTCCAGGAATCCCAGGTCCACAACAAATGTTGTTTTGTTCGATAAAGTTCACAATTTATGTCGAAATAGCTCCTTGTTGTTTCCACGTTCTGTAGGCTACTCCAAATGTACGATGCGCGCGGAACATGTCACCACGAAAAGTACAAAAAAAATCTATTTACGTTCGTTCAAACATGTCAAACGTTGTATAGCATAAATCTTTAGGGCCTTTTCAATCAGAACTTCAATAATATTCAAAGCGGACGATTGCATTGTCTTTCGGAACAAAACAGTCCCCACATGCACGCGCGCCATAGTAGTAATGGCCATCCGCTTGTGACCAAGTTTCCAGGCTTCTCGTTCGGTCTGTTTTTACCGGAGAAGACTCAAACCACTTTGTAAAGACTGTTGACATCTAGTGGAAGCCTTAGGAAGTGCTAAATGAGTAACCAGTCCCTGTCTGTTTCATAGGCAAAGGCTTGAAAGTGATTCCACACATCAGATTTCCACTTCCTGTTAGGATTTGTCTCAGGGTTTTGACTGCCATATGAGTTCTGTTATACTTACAGACACCATTCAAACAGTTTTAGAAACTTCAGAGTGTTTTCTATCCAAATCTACTAATGATATGCATATTCTAGTTCCTGGGCCCGAGTAGTAGGCCATTTAATTTGGGTACGTTTTTCATCCGGCCGTGAAAATACTGCCCCCTACCCTAGAGAAGTTAAGTCTGCACAGACAACTAATTACCTTTTACACACTATATGCTGACTGCCACATATACAAAGGATGTGCTTGTTTATAAAAGCGTTGAACCGGCACTGGTCGTTGAGCTTCTCAACTATGCACTGTTGAGTGGATAGTTGATTCTCCGTTTTAGCTAATCTTATAATAAAGTGTTGTTTGAAATAATCTGCAGTCTCTCTTCCTTTGATTAGATATTCCACAACACGTTGCATCAACCAATGGTTCCATGCCACGTCTTGGACTGTGCAGTCAGGCACCAGATTGTTATAACATATGATGTGGTAAGCTGATACGTAAAACATCTATCCAGGTGTTGAAAGATCTGGCAGGAGTCCGCAACGTCTGAGCAGAGGAACTCGCCCAACCTGTTATTGATGCTGTGTTCATATCAAGTAGGAAGCTCAGAAAATACTACTTGTAAACTGGAAGCAATGAGTTGTGTGCCTTCATGTGTTTTGAACTAGTTGAGAACACATTGGATATTGGCAAACAAGCTGCATCAACCATAAACTGAAAGGACAGCTGTCATGCTGCTTAATACATTATAGTGTTCAACAACCATATTGATAGACTGTTTTTATAAATATTGTTTTGTTGTTGCATTTAGCTAATGACAATGCTGTTATGGAGGTAATGTCTTTAGTATGAGAAGTTAGAGTTCAGCATGTGGGAGAAGTCAGAGCTCAGAGATGATAGACAAGTCTCCCACTAATAACCAGTTAGAGGGGTGTTCCAGTGGATTGATAGATGCGTTTCCCACTAATAACCAGTTAGAGGGGTGTTCCAGTGGATTGATAGATGAGTTTCCCACTAATAACCAGTTAGAGGGGCGTTCCAGTGGATTGATAGATGAGTTTCCCACTAATAACCAGGTGGAGGGGCGTTCCAGTGGATTGATAGATGAGTTTCCCACTAATAACCAGTTAGAGGGGCGTTCCAGTGGATTGATAGATGAGTTTCCCACTAATAACCAGGTGGAGGGGCGTTCCAGTGGATTGAAAGATGAGTTTCCCACTAATAACCAGGTGGAGGGGCATCCAGTGGATTGATAGATGAGTTTCCCACTAATAACCAGTTAGAGGGGCGTTCCAGTGGATTGATAGATGAGTTTCCCACTAATAACCAGGTGGAGGGGCGTTCCAGTGGATTGAAAGATGAGTTTCCCACTAATAACCAGGTGGAGGGGCATCCAGTGGATTGATAGATGAGTTTCCCACTAATAACCAGTTAGAGGGGCGTTCCAGTGGATTGATAGATGAGTTTCCCACTAATAACCAGGTGGAGGGGCGTTCCAGTGGATTGAAAGATGAGTTTCCCACTAATAACCAGTTAGAGGGGCGTTCCAGTGGATTGATAGATGAGTTTCCCACTAATAACCAGTTAGAGGGGCGTTCCAGTGGATTGATAGATGAGTTTCCCACTAATAACCAGTTGGAGGGGCGTTCCAGTGGATTGATAGATGAGTTTCCCACTAATAACCAGGTGGAGGGGCGTTCCAGTGGATTGATAGATGGGTTTCCCACTAATAACCAGGTGGAGGGGCGTTCCAGTGGATTGATAGATGAGTTTCCCACTAATAACCAGTTAGAGGGGCGTTCCAGTGGATTGATAGATGAGTTTCCCACTAATAACCAGGTGGAGGGGCGTTCCAGTGGATTGATAGATGAGTTTCCCACTAATAACCAGGTGGAGGGGTGTTCCAGTGGATTGATAGATGAGTTTCCCACTAATAACCAGGTGGAGGGGCGTTCCAGTGGATTGATAGATGAGTTTCCCACTAATAACCAGTTAGAGGGGCGTTCCAGTGGATTGATAGATGAGTTTCCCACTAATAACCAGTTAGAGGGGTGTTCCAGTGGATTGATAGATGAGTTTCCCACTAATAACCAGTTGCAACGGCATTCCAGTGGAGTTTTAACTAATTTCCTTCATCTCAACTGACATGAGAGTACTTGACAGGTGAAAGTAATGTCCAGGTAGGAAGCCACCATGTTACTTTGACCTGTCTTGTGTTTTCAGATGAGTCCAGATAAAGGAGGAGGCCACTTCAGATTGTTGAGATGCACCCATAGTCCTGTTCTCTCAGTATCTTTCAGTAGTAACAACGTAGAATGATTAGTGTCCTGATCTCTCACTATCATACAGTAGTAACAACAGAATGAGTAGTGTCGTGTTCTCTCAGTATCATACAGTAGTAACACACATAATGATTAGTGTCCTGTTCTCTCAGTATCATACAGTAGTAACAACAGAATGAGTAGTGTCCTGTTCTCTCAGTATCTTTCAGTAGTAACAACAGAATGATTAGTGTCCTGATCTCTCAGTATCATACAGTAGTAACAACAGAATGATTAGTGTCCTGTTCTCTCAGTATCATACAGTAGTAACAACAGAATGATTAGTGTCCTGTTCTCTCAGTATCATACAGTAGTAACAACAGAATGATTAGTGTCCTGATCTCTCAGTATCATACAGTAGTAACACACAGAATGATTAGTGTCCTGTTCTCTCACTATCATACAGTAGTAACAACAGAATGATTAGTGTCCTGATCTCTCAGTATCATACAGTAGTAACAACAGAATGATTAGTGTCCTGTTCTCTCAGTATCATACAGTAGTAATAACAGAATGATTAGTGTCCTGTTCTCTCAGTATCATACAGTAGTAACAACAGAATGATTAGTGTCCTGTTCTCTCAGTATCATACAGTAGTAACAACAGAATGATTAGTGTCCTGTTCTCTCAGTATCATACAGTAGTAACAACAGAATGATTAGTGTCCTGTTCTCTCAGTATCATACAGTAGTAACAACAGAATGATTAGTGTCCTGTTCTCTCACTATCATACAGTAGTAATAACAGAATGATTAGTGTCTGATCATAAAGTGTAACATAGACGCAGGGTCAGGAATCAAGTGGTTAGTGAGTTTAATGACGAAGAACATGGACCGATACAAAACAAGAGAAGTGTCTAACATAGAAACATAACCAGTACTGACTGATGGGAGATAACAACAGAGTGTCTAACATAGAAACATAACCAGTACTGACTGATGGGAGATAACAACAGAGTGTCTAACATAGAAACATAACTAGTACTGACTGATGGGAGATAACAACAGAGTGTCTAACATAGAGACATAACCAGTACAGCCTTCTTCCATCTATTACTGTACAGCCATATTGTGATCAATATTAAAACATTTCCACCTCTCTTCTTCCATCTATTCCTGTGCTGCCATTGTAAGGGGTGCATAACTCGTGCCAGGGAAGTCCTGTGGCTCAGTTGGTAGAGCATGGTGTTTGTAACGCCAGCATGGTGTGTGCAACGCCAGGGTTGTGGGTTCGATTCCCACGGGGGGCCAGTACCAAAAAAAATGCATGAAATTAAATGTATGCATTCACTACTGTAAGTCGCTCTGGATAAGAGCGTCTGCTAAATGACTAAAATGTAAAATGTAAATCAGACGCAGGAGAGCAGAACTTGCTAAGCAGTTCGGAGTTCGGACTGCGGAGCAGTTTAATATATAAAAATAACGGCATACAAAAACAACAAACACATACGTACAAAACCCGTCGCGCACCAGTAAAACAAGTGCACAGGCACATACAATAAACAATTCCCAAAAGGACATGGGGGAAACAGAGGCACATACAATATATATATACAATTGTCACGATTCCGTACGGCAGGAGGAAAAGGCAGAGTCAAAAGCCGGAGACGTAGTCCAGTACTGCCATAGAACGGTATATTTATTGCACCGAAAAAACCACTCGGCGTAATAAGAGGGCATCGGGTGTGCCCAGAGACCACACGGGAACACAGTTGACCCAGAGAAAACAAAGATACGCACGGGGCGCAGCCCGGCAAATATAACATTCCTCTAGCGAGAATCCGCTGGGGAAAAATGTGCAAAAACACAGAACGTTCACAGACCTGCCCACTGACGAATAAACAATCCCGCACAAAACACAAACCAAAAGGAACAAACTAAATACCCCCCCTACTAATTACAGAAAAGGAAACAGGTGCGGACTTAAACAGACAAAACACAACGAACACAGAACATAGATCGGTGGCAGCTAGTAGACCGGCGACGATGACCGCCGAGCGCCGCCCGGCCGAGGAGGGGCACAATTTTCTTTGGATACTGTGACAACAATAAACAATTCCCAAAAGGACATGGGGGAAACAGAGGGTGAAATATACAACATGTAATGAGGGAATTGAAACCAGGTGTGTGGGAAAACAAGACAAAACAAATGGAGAGCAACCGACTTCGGCAGAAGTCGTGACAGCCATATTGTGATCAATATTAAAACATTTCCACCTCTCTTCTTCCATCTATTACTGTACTGTCATATTGTGATCAATATTAAAACATTTCCACCTCTCTTCTTCCATCTATTACTGTACTGTCATATTGTGATCAATATTAAAACATTTACACCTCTCTTCTATCTATTACTGTACTGTCATATTGTGATCAATATTAAAACATTTACACCTCTCTTCCATCTATTACTGTACTGTCATATTGTGATCAATATTAAAACATTTACACCTCTCTTCCATCTATTACTGTACTGTCATATTGTGATCAATATTAAAACATTTCCACCTCTCTTCTTCCATCTGGTTGATGACCCTTTATTAGTCACATCTGGCACATCATTTCATTCAGTTGAATTGAGTTTATACACAAACCAGATTGTTGTGTCAAGAATTTGACAAATAAACATTCTACAATATTTACAAACACCAAGAGTTTGAGTTTGAGTTTATTTTATTTTTACAGGGACAGTGCACATTAATCAACGTTTCAGTAAAAGTGACGGTTTTAGCCAGCCGGCTAATTTTCAACCGCAGTCCCTGGGCAGGTTATTAAAAACAATTACAATATAGACAATCATTGAACAGTGAGCACACGCAGAGTAACATAGGACAAGCAAGATGTAGCATACAGACAGAGCAACATAGGACAAAAAGCAACAAGACAAAATCCATAAAAACAACAGTGTTTCCACACCTCACAAGCTACAGACAACAGACAACATGGAAAGTGGCAATACACAGCTAGGGATTATGTTCACAAGTCTGATTGACCTTTAGCCATGTCTTCATGCATTTTGTGAAAGTGTGATAGGTGGTGCAGTTATGTGTGTCTGGTGGCAGTGTATTCCAGACATGTGAAGCTCTCACAGAGAAAGCAGATTTACTAAAGGTGCTTTTCCTTAAGGGAACTATACAGTCACCTCTCATGGCAGACCTTGTGGATCTGCTGCCATATGTTTGGGTTTTCTGTTTAACTAAAATACTGAGTGGAGGGGGAGCCAGGCCATTTAGGATCTTGAATACAAGACATGCGTCGGTGTATTGCACAAGATCTTCCCAACTCAGGAGCTCATGCTTTCTGAGGATGTAACAGTGATGATGGCTATTGGGCTTCCTATCGAGCACTTTGAGAGCCTGTTTGTAGACAGACTGAATAGGTTGTAATGTTGTATAGCAAGCTTGGGTCCAACTAGTCAAGCAGTATGTTAAGTGGGGGAGTATCATCGATTTGAAGTACAGTCTTGCTACCTCTGTGGTCAAACAATTTCGTATAAATCGGAAATTAGCTAGGTTGAATTTGGTTATTTGAATTACCTTTTTCACATGCTTTTTAAAAGAGAGGTTGGAATCAAGTATGATTCCAAGGTACTTAAAATCAGATACCACCTGGAGCTTCTCCCCTGACACACAGACATCTGGTTCAGTAGCATCAGATACCACCTGGAGCTTCTCCCCTGACACATAGACAACTGGCTCAGTAGCATCTGTTGCCCTCTTTGTGATGAACATGCAAACAGTTTTTTTCACATTGAGATGCAAACACGAGTCACTGAGCCACTTTGTAACCTGGACCATTACAGTAGTGAGTTCTTGTGCAGCTTGTAGTTTGCTCTTTGCATGCACATATATCACTGAATCATCTGCATACATTTGAACTTCAGACCCAGTGCAGACGGAAGGCAGATCATTATTGTACAAGCTGAACAGGAGGGGCCCCAGTATTGACCCTTGGGGCACGCCCATATCATAACTAAGAGTGGGCGACAGCTCATTGCTCACTCTGACACACTGAGTTCTGCCTTCAAGGTATGATTTCATCCATCTCAAGGCATCGGGGGAAAAGTAGAACTTGGACAATTTTGTGATGAGAATCTCATGGTTAACAGTATCGAAAGCCTTCCTTAGGTCCAGAAACACAGCCCCAACAACGCCCCCTTTGTCCATCTTGGACTTCACATTTTCCAGAAGAAAGAAGTTGGCCGTTTCTGTGGAGTGTTTCGCTCTGAAGCCAAACTGCATGGAGTGTAATGTGAAGGGGCTGTTGTTGAGGTGGGAAATCAGTTGTTCTGCTACACACTTTTCAACAACCTTCGACACTACAGGTAGTATACTAATGGGCCTGTAGTTACTCACGTCAGCAGGGTCGCCCAAGAAGCCAAATAACAACCATATCAATGATGTGTAAATGAAACCAGTTTTAACAACACAGTGTGGTGATTCATTATATTAATGACTATTAACTTAGGTGGTGTATTGTCATGAATATTTAGATATAATAATAATATTATATCTCATGACTAGAGAGATATTCTACATTGCTGCTCCAGTGTGTCTTACTGAACATGACTAGAGAGATATTCTACATTGTTGCTCCAGTGTCTTACTGAACATGATTAGAGAGATATTCTACATTGTTGCTCCAGTGTCTTACTGAACATGACTAGAGAGATATTCTACATTGCTGCTCCAGTGTGTCTTACTGAACATGACTAGAGAGATATTCTACATTGTTACTCCAGTGTGTCTTACTGAACATGACTAGAGAGATATTCTACATTGTTGCTCCAGTGTGTCTTACTGAACATGAC